>NC_056733.1:555155775-555278275 GCF_019279795.1 Protopterus annectens
AGCTACAGATTAAAACTCAATGCAAAGAAGTCCATTATAGTGCCTTTTGGTAAAATGTACACCCAGGCAAATTACTCCATTGATAAGACATACATAAGAGTTGACCCGGTAGTTAGAGATCTTGGAACATATGTAGACAGTAATCTGGCCTTTGACCAACATGTATCAAAGGTAGTAAGAAAATCATTCTATGTTGCCCAACTTATAAGTAAGGGTATGGCATCCAGCCAAGGAAGTTATAGTACCATTCTATGTGGCCCTTATCAGACCCATCATTGAGTACAATGCCCCCATCAGCATGTACCTGACTAATCATATGCAACAGTTAGAATGCCCACAGAAGGTTTCTACCAAGAGAAATCAGGGTCTTAGCACATTTTCATATACAAATCATCTTAGAGCCATGTCTCTATACTCTGTCTCCTTGCGACATAACTAGAACATGTTACCTGTGACAGATATGTGTATCAAAGGATCTCTGTACTCTGGATTAAGCTCCCTCATCCATGTGAAGCAGAGTATAACTCTAACACTATTCAAATATACCCTTGACCATTGGATGGGAAATTGTAAATTCATCCCCAGGCTGCCCCCATGTCTAATGCAGACAAAGGTCAACTGTAAACATTTCATCCCCAGGCTGCCCCGATGTCTAATGCAGACAAAGGCCAACTGTAAACATTTCCTAAGTAACATACTTCCTAACTAACATATCCCTCCTAACTGACATATTCATCCAATTTAGATGCACATGTGGGATGCCATTGGGTTGGGTTGTACGGCTAGGCTCATGAAGGCTCTGGTGATTTAGATGCACATGTGGGATGCCATTGAGTTGGGTTATACAGCTAGGGTCATGAAGGCTCTGGTGGTCATTAGCCTGGTATATACCTATGAAAATGTTCCAATGCACACAACCGACATGACAGTGCTGCAACAGGAAGCACTATGCCTAACTGCATTTACAATGTGTTTCCATTAATTTCATTGTGTTATTCCTGTTAAACCCCAAAAAGTCAAAAACCTTTACCGCTGCATAATATAACCTTAGAGACAATTTAGAGTAGCCAGTTATCCCAAGCAGCATATTTTTAGAATGAAGCAAATTCAGACATGGCTAGAATAGATAAACTATGCCCAGACAAAGATGAGGCTAGAAATAATCTTCGAAATCTGAGGATTACAGGAAACAGTATGAATCACCATGGATTTCAAATACATATTTATGCTTGTATCAGTAGAAATCTTGAAAACAGAGGGCATGTCCCATTAGCATACAGGTATAAACCCTGCCACCTCACAGCAAGAGGTTCTTCTGTTAGATTCTCAGCTGGGATGCCTTGTATGCAGAGTCTGCATGTCCTCTCTGTGTTTATGTGGGGTTTGCTGGGTGCTACATTTTCCTCCCACATTCCACGCAGCAGGTGAAGTGGGCACTATAAATTGCCCATAGGTGTGAGTGTGCCTCTGCATGAGTGGTATGAAAGAACAACCACAGCAGAGCCAGACACCCAGCAGTGTGAACAGTGGATCTAGGTGATTGCCACTGTTGGAGTGACACAATAACCCCATGTGCAAAAATTGGAAAAAGGGGTTGTGGATAGATGAATGGAAGGATAAACTCTAACTACATTCTAAGTGATCCAGGTGTGAATACTGCCTTCAGGCATCTGCTGGAGCTAACATAGGGAAATGAAAGAATTATGCTGTTTAGCTAAATAATCTCTGTTTGGAATGGAAGGAGGAACATATCCAGGCACTCGGTCTTAAAGTAGAATCTCTGATGGAATCGGAAGTCGTGTGGAGACACTGGCTTCAAGGGGAGCAGGACAATTATGAGACATTATGTCAACCACACAAGTGAGTGACTTTTTCTCACTGGCATGCCCATTGCATGCTGATCTCTAATGTAACACTGGATATGCACAGTGGGGTAAAAAACAGACCTCAGATGCCCAGATGTGAGTCCAGTGATGGACAGCTCTTGCCTCAAGGGAATAAATAGGCTGATATCAGCTCTTGCACTAAGAGAAATGAATGGGTCAGTAGGCTACTGGAACCAATGGTTTGCAGGCATCAAAGCCTAAAATGTGTTCATCAAAATACTGAAAACATAAATAACTGGTTTTCCCCATCAGTATTAAGCATATCTTTACATCCTTTTCACACAACAATATTATGTGTTGCAGAACAGGTGCCTCTATTATCAAATCTGCAAGCACAAAAGTAATTCCTGCTAATTTGAAATTTAAAAGCTACACAAAAATCAGCAATAAAGTATCATTGTACTTACGGTCCACAGTGGACTAGGACAGAACCAACTTTTTCCACACCAGCTTCCTTTAGGTTGGGGCAGGAACTAATGATCTCATGGCAGCGGCCTTGGAAGTTTTCCTGCTCAAAGATGACAATCTAGAATATAAGAATGAATAAATGCAAATTTATGTATGAATGACTGTATTTTAAAAAGAATGCAAATCACGGCATTTTTTGTAGCCTATGCAATGAAGATTTGTCTTTAAACAGTAACTTTACACTAGAGTAGAAATAGCAATGGGAAGTCTAAGCTATCAGGGTACTATTTTTATGTCTTTCTTGGTATACAACAATACAATCCACATATTTACTGTTGTCAGTGTGGAGTAGAAAAACTATGAAGTATCATATATAAAGATGGATGTTTAACTTTCCACTAGTGATGGATTCTCTAAACATGCAGCTATCCCAGGTGACAATCAAAAGTAAATTATACTAAAACTGCTACAAATTACAATTACAGCATTTTTATTGGGTTAGAACTGAAGCCATTGCAACTTGGAGAGAGTAGTAGTTTTCTGTCTCTGGTAGGATCCATTAAAATTTCTGTTATCCAATGAAAACAAGAGTTTTCAACCAAAGTAATAACACTGATTCATCTTTAATGCATCCGTCAGCATACACATGTATAAGGCACAGTTGTGATCCCTTTCTTCACATATCCTTTTTACGTGGATAGTTTTTCACCAAGCACAATGATTCAGCCCATGTTTAGTTTTTACTGCACACTGTCTTTTTATTGTCTATGTACAGTACATGTACAATAAGTACACTTTTACTGACAGTTTGTGCAAATTAAGTAAAATGAATGAATGAATGTTTAGATAAAACGTGGAGACAAGAAGGGCAAATGGCAGTGGTAATCAGCCCTTTATTAAGTGAATCAGGCAGACACTCATCCTCTTATTAGTCTATCAAGTCTCTCAAGATAACAGAGGAAGAGCAGCAGAATAGCAAAAAAGTTATGAAATGTCCCCCTCAGTAAGCCAGTAAGTAGTTCATTAGTATTCAAAAAAGACTGTACAGTGCAGCAGCAGATAATGATATATGTGTTCTCTGATTTGGTTCCTGACTGGGATGACATCTCTGCAAAGACAGCATATTCCCTGTTTCTTCCTTATCCTAAATTGTGTGTGTGTGCTTGTGTGTGTGTGTGTGTGTGTGTGTGTGTGTGTGTGTGTGTGTGTGTGTGTGTGTGTGTGTGTGTCTGCATGCGTGTGTGTGTGTGCATGTATGTGTGTGTCTGCATGCGTGTGTGTGTGCATGTATGTGTGTGAGACTGCATGCATGTGTGTGTGTATGTATGTGTGTGAGACTGCATGCGTGTGTGTGTATGGATGTGTGTGGGACTGCATGCGTGTGTGTGTGTATGTATGTGTGTGAGACTGCATGCGTGTGTGTGTGTGTGTGTGTGTATGTGTGTGTATGTATGTGTGTGAGACTGCATGGGTGTGTGTGTGTGTGTGTGTGTGTGTGTGTGTGTGTGTGTGTGTGTGTGTGTGTGTGTGTGTGTGTGTGTGTGTGTGTGTGTGTGTGTGTGTGTGTGTGTGTGTGAGACTGCATGCGTGTGTGTGTGTATGTGTGTGAGACTGCATGCGTGTGTGTGTATGTGTGTGAGACTGCATGCGTGTGTGTGTGTGTGTGTGTGTGTGTGTGTGTGTGTGTGTGTGTGTGTCAGAGATAAGTGATGTTACTTTGCATGATCCCAAAGGCATGGTGTGTGTGTGTGTGTGTGTGTGTGTGTGTGTGTGTGTGTGTGTGTGTGTGTGTGTGTGTGTGTGTGTGTGTTAGAAGTAAGCAATGTTACTTTGCTGCAGAGCAGAAGACCCTCCAAATTTTCCAAAAAATATATTTTTAATTAAAAATTCTATTTTTGTTTCATAATACAAGATTATGCAAGTATCTCTTAATTAATGTATCTCAGTCACAAGACTTGAACTTCATGCACAAGCTATACCCTAGAATGAATGTTTCCAGCTGGCTGGGCTGTATTTTGAAACAGACAGCAAATATGCTGTGTTTTTTTTTTTCCATAGACGTATAGGCACTTTATCTGCTGTTACTTCCTACCACCCATAACTATATTACCTGGGGCTGTCACTGATACTGGTTAGGCTGTGAGGCTTGGCAATAGCGAAAGAATTGGTTGTTAGTTGTAAGAGCCTTCCCAGCCATGCCTGTCAATTGTATGGAATTGTACAGAATGTCTGATTTTTGCCTCATATTTTTGGTCTGTTCCTCATAAAGTGTGGAGTTTTCTGGCAAACTATTGAGGACTGCATTCACTAAATAATACACATTTCAGTTTCAGACTTTATATCCTTTAGAAAATCCATGCTGATGCAAAACCTTTCATTCTAGAAACTTTCTAAATTTATGACAGCAATATTTAAAATCTGTCTTTGATTGTGAGCCTTTGTCTCCCCATTATTTTTGGCTCCCCATTATTTTTGGCTCCCCATTATTTTTGTCTCCCCGTTATTTTTGGCTTTATCAAGAATTCTTGTGCTAAGCGGTTGAGAGGTGTGTTCCCAGCATTATCAGATGCTGTGATACCACAGAGTCAGGTCAAAACCTGAGGGTTCTTTTAAATTCAAGAAACAGTATTTCAAAGTTAATTCTAAAATGGGATTCTTGTTGTAGGAGAAAAACAACAGAACAGATCTGAAGTCACATCATTTCAAGCATGCTGCATCTTAGGATGATAATGGAAACTCCATTGGACCTTTATAGTGTGGAAGTGGAGACATTGAATATAAATGACAATGAGCTGTGACTATCTGCTGAAAACGTGATATTACAAGTCATGGAAGCAGCCACCATAAGAATATATTTTGAGTTATTAGGGGCTTAGGATGCAGACATGGGGCTAAAACCTTAATCATCTTTTTGATTTGCTTATTCACAAAGAACATTTTGCTTTGAGGATAAAAATCCAGAATTAATTGTACCAAAGTAAGCCTCACAGAATGCATTATAAATGGCTCTTTACAAGGACTGCAGTAAGCAGATTTATTAGTAACAGATGCACGTGGTTCTGGAAGAAATATCCTTCAGTTACATCAAGTATTAAATTAAAAAAACCTCAAAACTTCCACGGCACTCACAAACTGTAAAAATAACACAAATGAAGGGAAAAGGCAACTGATCCACTCCCAAGTATTTATTTAGCGCTTTCATTTATAAAATACAAACTTCATCAGAATAAAAGCTTTTATTCTGAGGAAGTTTGCATTTTATAAACAAAAGTGCTAAATAAATACTCGGGAGTGGATCAGTTTACCTTTTGCCTTAATTTGTGAAGTATTAAATTAAGGTTAGAGCCATGCATGGGAGAGATCTTAGCACTTGATTTAATCTTTATTGGTATCGTTTTAAAGTGGCTATAGTGTTTTATAAAAAATTATAATATCCAGGCTCAGAGATATACTCATTTATTGAGTCTTGGAATTAAGTAATTAAATCCAAGGCAATTTCAAAATGCCTTTTCTTTGAATTATTTGTATGAAAGCAGACCTGTACTATAAGAACAATATGCACCATAAAAAGGTAAATATTCACGACTTGCAATTCATGGCAATTATCAGTGAAGGAAGAACTTTAAAGAGGCATCTGACTTTAAGAACAAAGGACATTTTTAGTAAAATCCATTGTTTTATGTGTTGGTACTGTTCTTAGGCAATGCATCTTTACAACAGATGTCAAGTTGTCCTTTCTGCATGTTAGCATGCAGCCAAGATTATGGACATGCAACATAGCTAGCTAGCCAGATAAATAGATATCTAGATAGACAGACAGACAGATGGGCAAATAGATAAAATACACTCTGTCTAACAAGTCAACCGAATATCTCACCTCTTTATATTTATATAGCTGTTGTAGCGGTGTTCTGTCCCAGTTTAAATCAATGCATTTTAATTACTTTTCTCAAAAAAGGGGTTATATTGATATTTTTGTCTCTATCTTGGTAAATGCATTGTATCAGTAGAAGACACTGGTGTCAAGAAGAACATAAGTGCAATACAAAGTTAATGAATGACATATTTCTCTGATGTGAAGTCACAGTAACACTGTTGGTACTTAGACAACTAACCTAAGGTGTATGTTGGTATCTGGAGGCCCATTTAAAAAACTGCTTCCCTAGTCCATATCACACAGCTTTTAAAAAGTCATCCCTTTAGCTCATGAGTTGGTTCCCAATCCCTACTTATTGTCCACCTTTAAAACTCTATCACTCCAACACAAAAATCAGTTCATTACATTAAAAGGGCAATTTAATGAAAATCCTAATATAATACTTGTGTATCTTGCAAACTTCTGCACCTGCTGACACTTTCCAGATATCTTTCTTGACTTTATATTTATTCAAAGTTAGTGGGGGGGAAGGAACACAAGGTTATAGGCTGATGAAAATGATACTTCAGTAAACCACCCTTTGTCATTTGCTTGCTTTAAGTACTTGGCTAGGGTGTTCAAAAAGCACATTAATATTATTACTTGATCATAAAAAGATTATAATTTTATTAAAAACAAATGTTCAACAAATTAGTACCAAGGGGTAGAAGACAAGAGCTATATTTAGTGCAAACTGGAAAAAAAATAACTAACCACCCCCACTATAGACAGACAATCATGCCTGACCCCTAATATGCATACCCAGAGATTTATGTAATTTTTTATTGAATTATCACTTGTGACATTGACAAACTTACATTTATATAAACATAATCAAACCATATTAACAAGTTCACATTTACAAACATTATACATCACATGTATTATCATATATTCAAAACAATATTACATAAATTATTCAATTCCTGCCTTATCTTAAACCTCACTCCTCCTCCAAAACATTTTTTTCTGCGTGTATTGTTCCCACAGTTTCCATTTTTCCTATGTAATTAACTCCTACCCTTTTCTAATTATTTTATCTCTGTTACAATATTCACTACATCAAGTATACTTGGTTTAGATTTAAATTTCATTTTCTAGTAATTGCTTTTTTGGCAGCCACCAGAATTAGTTATCAAGGCCTTACTATGTCTTGGCAAATCAGATCATGAATCCCAGTTCAGAAATATAATTTCCTTAGTAACATTCATTTGCTCACCCAGTATTCCTGACAGAGTACTCTGTGGGGATTTTTTAAAGTCTGCCAACTCATTACACTCTAAGAACAAATGCTCCCATGTACCTGTATCTTCCCCATTACACCTCCAACATTTGCCATCTACCTAAGGAAAATTTATTTGGAGTCTGCTTGGGGTATAAAAGTACCTATGCAAACACTTTTAGACAAAAATCCTAAATCTTCTAGATTTTGTTTCATATTTGGGAGCCATACATATTGTCTCACAGTGTTTCTTTGTGAATTGCATTTCAAATATCTATTCCCAATCATGCCTGACCTCTTCTGATTAATTCTTACAATTAGCATGCAATATTTTATAAGCCACATTAATTATCCTTACCTAGAGCAAATTAAAACTTAGCCAGTGCAGGTCGTTCATTTAGAAATCCCCTATCACTTTCTCCTTGTCTATACTCTTATATCAATCCCTGCTAGGGAAGGTAATCACTAGCCTGCAATCCAAATTTCCTCTTGGTCTGTTCCCATTCTATTACCTTTCCCTTTCTAATTACATTTTCCTAATACCTTGGTTCCTTTGCCAGCTTCCTCAAGTAAATTCCATCTTCTTCTTACCTATTCTCTGTATCCCTAACTGCAGGCATACCTATTGGCAGAATCTCTTTTATCCATTCCTGCATTGGCTTAGTTCCTTGTACACTGTCTGCTAATTTATGGATATAATATTCAGCATGACTGTTGTTATTCTCCTTAAGGATCTCCTTCTAAAATCCAACTCTTTTCTTATTTCTTGAATCACCCCCCCCCCATCATCATCCCTTTCCACTTTGAATTGTAGCTTTCTACTTATGTATAAGATCCTTAACTGTGTGTCTCTAAAATATCGCTTCATATCAGGTTATCCTAAATCTCCTTGTTCTGTCAGGATCAGCTTATCTCACTTGACTCTTGCACTCTTCCCCTCACAAATAACATGCTTCAGTTCTTCATTAATTACAGTCCACAGCCTCTCCTCTGATTGATAAAAATATTCTTGATCTGTGTATAAAATGAAAGGGACAAAAAACATTTGTACTGCTTTTATCTTACCAGCTGTATCCATATCCATAAAGCAGAGTTTCCAGTTTCTCAGTTTTTGTATTATCTTTTGTTTAGTCTCTTCCCACATATCCTTATCTGTCATAATTGAATCCTTTTAACCCATACTCATAAATACTTCATTTTATCATGCCCCCATAAATATGGGTATTGCTGAACTAATTAATGTGTGGGTACATAGTTTATAGATATAGCCATTGTTTTACCTTTGTTAATTTTATATCCCCAAAACACCCGGAAATATCTCAAAATGTTCCACAACACTGAGACTTCCAAGACGGTTGCACATTGAGTAACAGCTTAATCCTACCTCTCCCAGTGTGAAAACAGAAACTTACAAAGAAATCCAGTGGACCTAGATTTCTGGGTAAATTTCAGTAACTGGCTAGTAAATGCACTACCTGGATGCCAGGGAAAAAGAAATACAGAAGACCTGAAGGAAAATCAGCTACAAAAGGCAACAAAAAACACTGACTGGGAAAAGTACTGTAGCTGTTCAGCGAAAAGCAGTGCATGCACCAGTCATGATGTTCAGCGACCTAGAGGAAAGTATAAGGCAGCTGCACACAGACCTAACTAAACTAAATGAAACACTGATGGAGTATATCAACTCAAACAATAAAAGGCTGGAAAATAGAAGAACCTTTAAATAGATATTCTGATGAGGTGATAAAATTGCAAAACTCAGAGGTTGAAATGAAGAAAAGGCTGGCTGAATATGAGACCGCATAAGAAGAGATATTTAAAAAAATAATTGAATTAGAGGACAGAGCACTTAGGGAAAAATCTGGGATTTTCTGCTGTACCCAAGAAGCTGGAAGGAACAGACTGTATTAATTTTATGAAAGCAAATAGGCAATTGGACTGGTATTTCACAACAGGAATTGTTACTTGAAAAGGCATATTGTGTGCTTGCTCCAAACCTGGCTATGAGAAAACAACCTAGACCTTTAATAGTAAAGATGCAATCTTACCAGCACAAGGAGTTGATTCTGACAAAACTAGCAGAAGAACAAAACACTAAAAATAGGAGACAGCAGAGTGCTTGTGGAGAATAACTACTCATTGTACAGCAGGCAGAAGAGGAGTACATTTATCCCATTCAGGGATGTGCAGAAGCAGGCATGAGATTCAAACTGCTGTACCCAGCTATCTTCAAAATATTTTTCCCAGGAGGAAGAAAAATCATTTTTAAGGAAGAAATACAAATGTCTATCCAACAAAAATTGAGCTGTGAACCAGAAGCAGATTCTGCTTTTTCTTCTGGTAATAAAGATCACAGAGAGTGTGCCAGTGAAACTTTTTCCATTGTTTCATCACAAAATGCTTGAGAGAGGATAAAAACACAAAAGTTTACTAGAAGAATCAAGAGTATGTTGGAAAAGAAGCAGAGACAGGGATTGTGAGAAGATGAACAGGAATAGAAGAAAAAATGGAAATGTTTGACTTTTTTGGACTTTGTTAAACTTATATGGACTCTAAAGCATATGCCATACTACATGCCATTAATGTTTGTTAAAATACTCAGAAGAGGGGAAGAGGTGGGAGAAAGTTAACTGTAAGGAAAACAAGTGCTATTTAAATGTTGCATGATCTTCTTTGTATGTTATAAAGTAAAGTTTGTTTCAGTTACTTTTTTAAGTGTAATGGGAATACCAATGTAAATATTGTAAGTGCTCTTTTTTTTTTCCTTTTTCTTTCTCCCTTCTTCAGTCTTTCTCATTGTTCAGCTTTAAGAAATGTAGACACTATAATGTAAAAAATGTTCCACAACACCAATATGTCCTTTTCTCATTCCAACAGGTACAAAATAATATCATTTGCAAATAAAACCAACTTTTCATGAACGCCATATCAATTATATCCTTCTATTTCTGAGTCCCTTATTTTCTTTGCCAATTGCTCTAAATATAAAACAAATAACAAAGGGGAAATAGGGATACCCCTGCCTGGTTCATCTGTTCAGATACAACTTATCAGAGTGGAACCCTCTGACTTTGATTTTTTGCATCCAGTCCCTCATAAATCCTTCTAATCAAACTTATCAAGGTATCAAGAAATGCAAATACTTCTATTGCCCTACTCATAAAATCTCAGTTTACTCTGTCAGATTTCCTGGACTTTTTTTTAAACAGAAATACTCTGGACCAGCTAGTCTGTAAGCTCACCAGGGGTGCAACATGAGAGAGTGTTGCACCATCTCCATTGTGTTGCCCTCACTGGTCAGGTCAAACCATAAAGCTATGTCTTTTGAAATAGAAATAAAACCTGGAAATTCAGCTAATCCTGGAACTTTCAGGAATTATTGTAAGGCAGACTTCCTTCTATTAAGTGATGCTTTATCAAAATTCCAAGCCCCAACCCAGAGAACACTGTTGACTATGTGGAATTGTTCATGGAAACCCAATTACAATGGAGTAAGTTCTCATCCAAGATCACTTTCCTCCCTTCTTGCAATGACAGGCTCCAATTTCTCTGTAATCATTAGTGGGATAAACCAGGCAATGCAAAATAAATGAATACTCACAGAAATCAGGCAATTCATTAATAATTCACTTCATAGCAGCTGCTTATATACAGAACTGATTTCTCCTTTTCTAGGAGAATGCATATAGCCATACAAACCTTGGTACTTGATTGAGTTGGTTGTGGATCTGATGCCATTATCGAGCTGATGGTCTGTTTGTAACAACACTGCTAAAACAAAAAAGAGACACTTCTGAAATCAAGCCAGGTCATTGTGAAGGGCAAACTGTGAAGGTAGTGCTGCATACATTAAAAGGAATGAAAGTTTGCACAGGTTTGTCATAAGCAGAATGGATTTTCTATTGTAAGGGCACTTCTTTTAAAATAACATTTTCATGAATTTCAACAGAAAAAAATGTGAGCATAAAGAAGAATGTTGCTGTACATTCTTATATAATATTGCAATGTCTGGTAAGGAAACCTATTTGGCATATATTTCCTTGAACAATAAAAATATTGGTAAAATATACTTCCATGACAGAAGTCTCTGCCAGCAGACATAAATCAAATATTAAAGCACATGGAATTACTTATGAGACCGTGCAGACATCCTTTTCTTGCATCAGTACTGACCCTAATTGACAATGGATTTGCATGATACTTATTGCATAGCAGTGGAAAGTAAGGTGACTCGGGGTTTAAAGTGTCTGTCGCACAGTTTCAGAGCCCTGGGTAGAATCTTGAACCCTAGTAACTCTATGAATCTTTTATGTTCTCACCACATTTTTGTGGTCTTTCTCCACACACTCTTGTTTCCTCACATCTTCCTGGTTCTTTGGTTAATTTACTTGTCTCTATTCATGTTTTCTATCCTTCTGAGATAAGCCACTTCATTTATCAGATAAGCAAATGAGTAAATATAAAAAATGCACACAAAAAAGATAGTAAGCTATAATCTTTTCTTATGCACAATTCCTTCATTAAGGAAAATGTTTGTATTACACTAGTATATTGGTATCCCACCCCACAGTAGGGCAAATAATGGAGTCCCTTCGAAAGAAAACTTGGAGACTGCAGGACAGCATACAACATGAATTAATAGTTGGTTGATCAAGTGAAATCTGTTAGGCATCTGACTCACCAATGAAAGTAGCTTGGAGTGTAACTGTGAATGCAGTTTATCTGCACTTTAATAATACATCTGACACACAACACTGTAAAACAGAAATTGCACAGCTTTAATTGAATTACATAGTGGTAGGCTGTGTAAAAAGCTAGTTGTGCAGGTCACAGAGAGTGATCATAAATGGTGTTTCCCATGTTGAAAGCAAATTTTGCACTGCAGTTCTCCAGAGACAAGTTATTTATTTATTTATTGAGTGATTTATTTTAAAATTGCAGTGAGATCTGCTAGAAAGCAAATGTGCAAATGAGGTGTAAAAGGGATTTCACAAAACAATAGCACTAATAGTCTGAAACATCACAGCTTAGATTTAGTGCAAAGAAATGCATCCCAAATGCAAACCCAATGCACACTGCATTCAAGTACTATTTAAAAGTACTGTTTCAGCCACAGGGATAAAAGAGACCTTATTTCACTTTTTCTGTATAGCACATCACTTATCACTGTAAAAGGCAGTAAGGCAATCTACTGGAATAGTTAGATGTCGAAATAAAAACTTTACTCATAGGAAGAGCAAAGTTATAATACTTCTCTACAAATAAATGGTGAAGCATCATCTTCAGTAGTTTGCAGTGCAAGATTCCATGACTTTGCAGCAGCATAACTGAATGGAGACAGAACAGATGCCACAAAATATTCTATGGGTTTATGCCAGAAACCTTTCAAGAAAAGCTGAATGTTTTTTTGGCCTGGCCTCATACTTGAGGAAGGAAGGCAAGACAAACACTGGGATTCATTAACGCATACACAAAGTGTACACCATTCAGAGTGAAATGACAGCACAAGCATAACTCATACCTTCTTCCTTCTAATTTTTGTTTTCCTACTGATTTTCTTCTAGCCTTAAATGTCAGGGGGTAATCATAATGGCCACCACAAAGTATAGACTACGTGTATACATAGTGTAACATTTCTGAGTGACTAGAAAGCACAAAAAATCAGGTAGGGATGTTCTTGAATACAGATAGTGTATTCTTAGTGTACACTTAGTGTAGGTGTTAATGAAACTGGTCTAGAGTCATTCTAATATCATGAATCAGGAAAGTTCAGTAGGTAACATCAGGAAAAAAAGGTATACATAAATAAGGGGCCATATTTTCAAAACAGAAGAAAAGAAATGGGGGGGGTACGGTGTGGTAGGCAGAGTATGTTTTCATTAATAGGGTCATACATACATGAAACAGCCTCACAGAAATGGTGGTAAATTTCATAGCATGTAAAATGCAAAACTATGTGAGATAAACATAAATATGTACTGGCAGAAATTGATAAAAAGCAACTGAAATACAAGTCAGATTTCAACAGTAGCTGTTTTGTGGAGTTTATTAAGGTCAGAATTTGATGGACCTAAGTTTATCTGTCATCTACTTCTAAATGTAATTTTACAGGGATTTCTGCTATTTTTTGCATAGTGTGGATATTAATACTTTCTACTTTAGTAAATATAAAGACAAACTGACCATTAAATAGCCCCTTCTATGTTGTCTTTCATTTATAATATTTTAATATAATACATATTAAATATTTTAATATATTTAATATTTTTATAGCAAGCCTTATACTGATCCGAAGGTAATCAAAGGATTTTCAGTCAGAATTGTATTCTGCGCCAGTTTTTATGTGTTCAGGATAAACTGATTCTGCTGCAGTGGTGCAGATACACAGTTCAAACTTTAAAAAATTCAGACATTTTATGGGATTTTATACAATGTGTACACTTAAACTGAATTGCTAGATACAACATAAATGCATATAACATTTGGCTTCGGAGTTAAAGTTCAAAATGTACCTTTTTGCGAAACCTGCATAAAAGTCTTATTACAGTTCAGATATTATTTGTGAGATATTTGTGCCTTTCAAAAGAAAATAATGTAATTTTCCAGTGTACTACCAATTGCTTGAAAAAGTGATAACATAAAATAAAGATTACAAAAAAATCTGAAGTCAGAATTTTAAAGCCATCTTTCAGTTTTATGGATACATTCTCTTTTAAAATGATATTATTTCTGTTTCCTGCGCCTACACTCACAAGTTTACTTCTGCAATAAATTTGTAACTCTCAGTTCATACCTCCACATGCACAGTAATACAGTAATAATTCTGTTATCTTTAACAATGATTTAGAAACAATTCTGGAACTACAAGAAAAACCAAGGTTGTAAAGAAAACATTTTAGTTTTATATAGGTCTGTTAGAAATTCAAACACTGCATAAGAAAATAATGCCTGATAGCATCATGCCACAAAACTTTGAGTAGTTTATGTTTAAAACTGATAATAGAACAGCAAGAATGAATTATGATGGAGGACACTTTGAGATTTAGACATTAGCAATCACATAGAAAGTACTTTCTATAGTTTGTTGACTTAGAACTAACAGTCATACCTTACTTCCCAAGGCGGGCATCTGCCCTACCAGTAAGGTTAATGGGGGTACTGAGGAATGATGTGACAAGTGCCCATCATGAGAGTCAATAAATGGCATGGGAAAATACATCTGTGTATATCATAGACTTTAATTTGGTTCATTTCTTATATGGATAAATAACAAGCTTTACTTCAATACTCGCACAAAAAACATTTAGGGAAAAAATAGATATCTTCAGACCTGAGAAAGTAGCAAGACAGGCGAGAGAGGCAGTTTGCCTGGAAATTTCCTGGCCTCTAATGGGTTATTAGGTTCCCATAAAGCAGTAACATGGGCTTGTTTTGCCAGAAATACTATCCTGTTGATATACATATTTTCTCTAGCAGCATGCATAAAAAGAAAAGAACAAATTAAGTTCTACAGTTAGAGAAAGCCTTTTAGAATGTGAGGTATGGAAAAGCTCTTACCAGTACCACGAGTTCCTGCTTGCCAAGTCACACTCCTAGCACACAGAGAATTTATACCAAAAGGGAAAGGAATTGAGCCAGAATGATTTACATAACCGTAATAGCATTAAACAGCACTGGATTAACTGCAAATGAAAGACCAGCTCAGCTGATACATGGGGTATTGTTTTACCAAACAGACTTTCAGAATTATTTCATTAGCTTTCACATTTAGAGTTGTGTGCTCTCTACTAGCTGTTTTTTTGGGAGATTTGAAGTTTGCATGAATCAGCTTTATGTGTGCCAATGACTAGGAACATCTATCTGACACAGCAGTCAGATATCTCTGCCTCAGGCATTTCAGAGCCAACGACTTTAGCTCAGTAAAAAGTATCATCATCGGGTACTTGTCTCTGAAAATAAAATGTATTAATGTTTGTAGGATAATTCTTGCCAGGCAGATTTTTTTTATGACTCAAGTATTTAATTTAGAGTTCATAAAATCCAGGCACAAATATAATGTTGTTATAAAAGCGTACTTATCCCAGAATTTATGATCTCTCATTTTCCATCTACATGCCATTCTTGAATATTCCTGTACCATACAGCATCGGCAGTTATGTATTTCTTGCTAATTTCCACGACCATCATTTGACTCAGCATGAATCAAAATCAACTGATTAAAAGGAAATGCATTGTTCTTTCCATTCAGTGAAGCGGGGAGGTTAAAAATGAAGAATGTTATGCAACTAAGTGACCAGAAAGATGTCATGACTACTCCATAGCTATGTAATCCACGTACAGACACTCATATTGTTAGGCCATCAATCTAGGACACAATGAGAGGGAAAGAAGGGACATACATGACATCTGTCAGTGTATTAAAATATTGTCATAGAGAGCTATTAATCATCTGAAAGTTGGTAAGATACAGATTAAACTTCCACACTTAACTAAATGACACTGCATTGCAATTCTATATATATAAGGACATCCATATGCAAAAACACACAAAAATTGAAATACATATTTACATAGACCACACTTGTCTATTCATAAGTAAAAGGTCTACAGATGTATTTACACAGGATATAACCAACTGCCTAAAAAAATGAAATACACCATAACCTTTTGGTATTACTTCAGTATACAGTTGTCCCAATGCTTTACTTGAAATGCAATTGTGAAATCTAACACCTGATGTGATGCACAAAAGAGCTGTGCAATGCAAAAAAACTGTCAGGTTAAACACCGGGAACACTTCATTACTAAAATGCAAATGAAAACAAGCATGCAGGAAGCTAGCATATCTTATATTGGATAACATATGGTTCACACCTCTGCACACTGCTTGCTATAAAATTGTTTTTTATACAAAATGATTTTTACACACATTTGACTGGAAGCTATTAACAGTGATTATAAACTTGCTCTTAAAGAAATGTATTTATTTGATTTCTGTATAGATATTAATTTGCATTTAACAGCATTGATATACATTACTGTAGTTATAATTTAATATACGTTGTTGTCTTCTGTACTATACGAAACAATTTAGAGGAGAAGATGCTTAAAACACCTCAATCTGTTCAACAAAAGTTGTCTTAATTACTCAGAGTTACTTTGCTAATTATTGAAAAATAATATTAATGAGCTGATTTAACTCGTTGAAATGTTCTGCATTTGTTAGTGAAGTATGTAATTTTATTTTATACTAAACTGACTTTTAAATCATTTCAAGCATTTTTCACCTCCCAGTGATATGATGAACACAAAACGTAATCTGCACATTTCAGAATATTGCAATGAAAAGAAATATAAGCAAATTTATAAGTACAAAATACTTAAAATATAATCATAAAATAATGCTTCCTGTACAAAAGTTAGATGTTAAATTTATATTCCAAGTACTAGAGGTATTGGTACAACATGCATGTATTCATAATATAATCATTCACTTAAAAACACTCACTCATTTGTATATTTACTCTCGTGCAGAGATGCATAGAACATATTCACTCTTTTAACTATTATACATATCAAGCATATACTCATAATTTACAAACACATACACACAGTTATATGTATACACATCCATGTAACTATATTATGCATATATAAGCATGTACAATGTACACAAATATGTAATTTTAACTTGTATCACCTTTTAATTATACTTCCATAGTCTGGCTATTACTTTCACCTTTTCACCCACGTTATTAAATGAGTTTTAAAAGTTTTATGGCAGGTAATCTTGATATGTATTGGTGTTATGATGTCTGTAGGTCAATGTGTTAATGATGTTGTCAGTTTTATTTATTTCCTCTATATAAATGCTTAAATACTAGGTTATTTATAGCATTTTCTATAGTAGGATTAATTAGAAGAAAACTGCGTTGGTGGTGCTGCGGTAGCGTTGTCGCCTTACAGTAAGATGTTGCCCTGTTCGATTCTCAGCGAAAGCGTCTTCTGTGTGGAGACATGCGTGCATGGGCATACCTTCGTTGGAGGTTGTATGTTAGGGCTGGCAACTCAGTACGTAAAAATCTACTGCCAATCATTAGCGGACCGGAGTTCTGCTGTGGTGACCCCTAACTGGGAAAAGCTGAAAGATACAACAACAACTTTATAAAATGTCTTGATCAAATAGAGACATTTGAAATGCATCATTTCTGGGATATTTTTGATACATTCCTAAATACATAATATTCTTTATTATTAACATTTCCAACTTTATATTGCTATGATCTTAAATATTAATATTTCTCAAAATAATACTTTATATTGTTTTTTCCTTTTAACATGACTTCAGTGTGCTTTAAATAGTTATAATTAATATTGTTTTAAATTAAGAAGCAATAGCAACTGTTTATCTTCATAACATTATAATGGCTGGTTGCTGTGTGATTTAGATGATTATATCAGGGAATTTTTGTTCTATGATGGGAAGTTTGAATGTATACAAGTTTGCAATTTTGCTTTTGTTTTTTGTATCTGTCCATAACAACAAGTATTAGCACTTGGTTATTATATTTAAGCTAAATCATCTTAAAATCAGTGCATGCAAATGTTTTTATGAATGTCAATATATAATTGTCTCTCATTAAACATCAATAGACTTAAGCTATCGAAGGGGAATAGCTTAAACAAATATTTTAAACTGCATGAAGCTCACATGATTTTCTTACAAGAAACACATTATCTGAAAATGTAGATAGATTGATATTAAGAGTATTCAACTCTTGTGAGTTCTCATTTTAAATCAAAAAGGAGAGACACTCTTATTCTTTAGAGAAATTCATTACCTATACCTAAAATATTAAATGCCCGTTCAGATAAAATGGCATGTTGTGTTTAGCAGTAGTAGAAACTGACAAAAAGCCTTATGCTTTTGTGAATTCTTAATGGATACCCGGAAATGGAGCCAAAGTTGCTAAGAAATATTTGGATATTACAGCCTGATATACAAAAGGTGAATTAATTTTTGCAGGAGATTTTACCTGCATTCTTTCTAGTAAAGATACGACTACTAATAAGGTTCCTAGGCTATCCTCAGAAGCTATACATTTAAGACAATTTTATTAATTCTCAACGTTTGGGAGATACCTATGATATTAAATCAACTAACTTTCTTAACTTTACACATTTTATTATAGGTTTAGCACCCAGGCACCACTGAAAGTTTTTACTTCTAGTAGTTTAGTTACTAAAAAAATTGAAGATGTATTGATAACTACATGTTACATGGATGGCACAGTGCTGCAGTGGTAGCATTGTTGCCTCACAGCAAGAGGTTCTCCCATTCTATTCTCGGCTGGGGTGCCTTCTGTGTGGAGTCTGCATTTCCTCCCTGCATTCGTGTGGGTTTCCTCTGGGTGCTCTGGTTTCCTCCCACAGCACAAAGACATGCATCTGGAGAATTTCTCCCCGGGCCTCCGCTGAAAACTGGCTTCTTTTCAAGTCGGACTTTCTCAGTTAACAAATGTTAAATAAATAAAATAAATACAACTGTCCTTTATCTGACTACAATGCTATTACATTTACGATAATGATAAAGCCAAGTAATTTGAATCCCTGCATGTATAGCAACATTAAAAGACTTTAAGGAAAGGTGTCTAAAAGAAATAGATCAATACATTGAAATTAATAACAATGGAGAAGCTACAGAAGTAATTCTCTGGGATCTTTAAAACCTAATCTATATAAAGAATTAAAAATTGCTACATATATAAAAAAAAGAGTGGGATAAGGAGTTGACGTCTTTGCGGTCTAATATAGATTAATTGAAATCTAATTTAAAACACTATGACAAATTGGCAAACGCTGAGTTGAAAATATTAAATCAGAAATATCTTGATGTACTTCATCATATAATACTGATAATTCTGGAAAAATTAAATTACAGACTAGCTCAATAAGCCCCAAAAGCTTACACAGGTTCATAGGTAGGTACTAGGCTATTGGCCGTAGTGCCTATATAAGCATAGCCAAAAAGGTACCCTGGCTTTCACCACCCAAGAAAATTATTTTCCTATACCCTTGTCGAGCAGAGCCACAGAAGTGATCCCTGGGGTGAATTTCCTATTTCCCATCCAATCATCAAGATTTTTCTTGAAGAGTGCTAATGAGGAGCTCTGTTTGACATGGATAGGTAGTCTGTTCCAGAGTATGGGAAGTCTCTGGGACAGGAATCTATCCCTCCAGCATGTTCTGTTTATTGTGGTGACAAGCTTTAGGTCCCTACAGTGTGTAGTTCAGAGGGATTGGGATTTCTTTAAGTGGAGCAACAGCTCTGGGTTTGACATAGCTTTGTATGTTAGGCAGAGATTGCCTTGGAGTAGGCGATATGTGACGGAGTAAAGCTGGAGTTTTTTGAGACGGTCTACGTAGGGTATCTGTTTGAGGCCAGTAATCCTCTTTGTGAGGTATTTCTGTGGCCTCTCCAGTTGTTGTAGATGTCTTGTGAGGTACATACCAAAAGGGGTGCTGTACTCTATAATGGGTCTAATGAGTGATGAGTAGAGGAGAACAATGACCTCTTTTTTTTTCTGGATGAGAAACCTTTTGTGATTAGGTGTGCCACGTAGGATTTCCTGACCACTGTGGTGATGTGATTATCAAAGGAGAGACTACTGTCCACCTGTGTCCCAAGGTCTCTTATCACACTTCCGGTGTTAAGTAGACTACCACCTATATGGTAGTTCATGGGTACAGAGTTTTTACCAAAGGGGATGACAATGCACTTTTTGGCATGGAGCTTCAGACCATGGCTTTGACACCAGGCATCTGTATCAGTGAGGCCCTTTTGTAGGATGCCCACATTGTTAGGAGTTTCGATTATGGCTCCCAGTTTGCAGTCATCTGCAAACTTAGTTAGCCAAAGACCTTCTGTGTTAGTCTGTACTTCAGAGAAGTAGATACCAAACAGGAGAGGACCTAGGAATGAACCCTGTGGTACTCCACTTGTCACTGGTCTGAAGTCGGATTTGGAGTCTGCTACTTTCACAGTGTGGGTTCTGTCCATGAGCCAGTTGGCAACCCATCTTGTGACATAGGGATTTATACCTAGTTTAGTGAGTTTATCTATAATTCCAGAGTGGGGGATGGTATCAAAAGCCTTGGGGAGATCTAGATAGGCTGTGTGAACAACCTTACCCTCATCTATGGCTTTGGTGACTGCTTCAAAGAAGTCTATCAGGTTTAGGAGACATGATCTGCCTTTTACAAACCCAAACTGGGTGGGGTCCAGAGTTTGGAGATTACCAATGTCTTTGTTTGAGTTCCATGATGGTACATTCCATGGCCTTGCAGACCAGGCTCATCAGACTAATGGGGCAGTAGTTCCCAGGGTCCATTGTGGCTCCTGCTTTGTGGAGTGGGATAACCGTCGCAGTGCACCATTCAGTGGGCACATAGCCTGAGGTGAGGCTATGATTGAACATGGTACTTAGGTGGGGTGCCAGTTCATTCTGTAGTTCGTGTAGAACGCAGCCTGGGATATTGTCAGGTCCCATCGATGCTGTGTTCTTGACTTTGGAGAGTGTGTTTTTTACTTGTGCAGCCATGATTACAGGAATTTTGCATTCTTCCGGTATAGAGATGGGTCCTCTAGGGGGTGAGAGGGGGGTAAAGTTAGCACTGAACCTATCTGCCAGGATGCTGGCAATATCAGTTGGTTCTGTATATTTAGTGCCATTGTGCTGCAACTCAGAGCAGATCTGAGTGCTGCCATTGAGATTCTTGACATAGCTATAGAATGCTTTGTGGTTGTCTTTAGAGTCAGTGGCAATTTTGTTTTAGTAATTAGCTTTGGAGGATTTCATGAGGGATCTCAACTTCTTACTGAGGCTGACCAGGGAGCTCCTCCAGTCATGGGATTTTACTCTTTTTTTGCAACAGTTTCTTTCTTCTGTTGTAGAGTTTAAGGCAGAGGGCCACCATATTGGCTTCCTTTTTTTTGGAGGGTAGCATCTTGGTTCTGTTAGAGATAGCATGATCTATGCACTCGTGTAAGTGCTTATAAAGTGCATTTGTGTAGGATTCAGCAGTCATACCTCTGTTGTCCATCTGCATGAGTGTCATGACGTTTGCCACTTCTGTCTTAAGTGTGAAGTTGGCTTTGGAGAAGTTTTTTATTGTGGTTTCCCTAATGGGGGTGGGGGCGGGATGTGGATGTCTAGGGTGATTAGCTTGTGGTCAGATCTGACCAACGAGGAATTGACCTCTGGTGTGGAACACCAGTGGTCCATGTTGGTAATGACCAGGTCTAGGATATTGCTGCCTCTGGTGGGGGTATGAATAAGTTGATCCAAGGTGTTGTAATTTATGAATTCCAGAAAACGTTGAGCAAAAGAGTTGGTGCATGAGTAGTTTTCCCAGTTAATGGTGGGGTAGTTGAAATTGCCCATTATTAGGGTGTTGGGTTGTACCCTAATATTTTCCAGTGTATCAAGAAATAAGGAGTGGGAATCCTGGGGCATGGTGGGGGGTCTGTAGCAAGCTACAATTTGGATTGCGGTCTTGCCCAGAGTTCGGTGCACTTGGATAATCTCGGATGCATTATGCTGTGCAACTAGCCTGGAGGTGTGGATATCCTTAATGAATATGGACACGCCTCCACCTTTAGTGCTTCAGTCTGGATTAGGTGGCCGAAAGGTGTGGTATGAATTATAGCCTGGTAATCCAGGGGTGCACTCTGAAGCTTTGAACCAGGTATCTGTCACTGCACAGATGTCTATGTTCTCCATTTTAAGGAGTTCCTTGAGTGAGTGCATTTTGAGGTTTAGACTTCTAGCATTGAGTAGCATTATCTTCAGATTTTGCTTGCTTGTACCTTTTATGGTGGTGAATTTGTGATTTGAACCTTGCCTAAAAAAGGCACTATATGGGTGGCAAGAGCCTTAGCCAGTATCCAGAATCCCAAGGGCGACAGGTGCAGGCCATCTCTGGCAAAGCATCGTGGTCTGTCGATCATGTCATCCCAGGCAGACAAATACTGGATCCCCTTAGAATGACACCAGAAGCTTAGCCAATTGTTGAAGTCAATCATTTTGTCCTTGTACTGTGCTACTGAGGGCTAGGGTCATACCTGCCTGGGCTACAAGATTGGACAGCTCCTCCATGTCTCTTTTCATGTAGTCCAGGGAGGTATGTCTCAGATCATTCACACCAACATGGACAATGACAGAGTCATATTTGTACTTGTTGTGGAGTGACCTGAATGCATGCATTATGTGGCGGATCCTGACACCCAACAGACAGCTGACAGTAACTTTCTCCTTGTTTAGCCTGGTGAGTGGAACATCAGTGTGCCTGACACTAGTCACCTATGACTAGATTGTTGGGCACGTTGTTATGCCTTATGGGCTGTGGTTGAGTGGCACACTGAGATTGTGGGCTATGTGTCATTTGGTTTGTGTTGGGGGTGGAGTTTGCTTGGGTTTCGGCTTTGGAGGTCCCTCTTGCTTGGGCAGGTTTTTATTGAGAGCCTCCATGAATGTAGGTGTGTGTTTTGCGTTTCTATGTGTGTGTTTTGGTGGTGTAGATTTTGAGGGACTATGTGATGAGTGTGGTGTGGTGCAAGTGTTTACCTTCTCATCTTGACTGTCTATTCCAGTCTTGGGTGCAGGGAGCTTTTCTTCCAGTTTGTCTATATAAGTGCATCTCTCACAGGTTGTAGTGTTGGGTGGTAGGAGGAGAGGGTTGTCTGTGTACATAAGGCAATTGCTGCATTGCCCCCAAGATGCCCAGATTCATCAGATAGACAGTGGAAACTACCGGGAGCTGACCCTTAGACATGACTGGATAGGTACTTATTTATTAAGTACTAAAAAACTGCTTTCCTCTAGACAAGTGAGGAAAGTTGAGTGCTGTAGTAATTTGTAGTTTATTTAGTGCTTACAACAAATTCTGAACAAGTGCTGAGCTCAAAGAAACAGATTTGAGTGTTGAAACTAAAAAACTGGCTAGTTCTAAGAATCAAAATTAAGCTAGAAGGCTTCTCTCCAACACAGAAAGCTTTGGGGGCTCAGAAGCTTACAAATAGTCCTGGATACAGCAAATATGTATGTGGACTAAAGTACTTACAGGAAAGGCAGGAAACAAACTTAGAATTTTTTTCCCCCAAATGCTGTATTTGTATACAGTAGGAGTGCCTGAAATCAGAATATGACCTCATTGCACTCAGTTGACTGAGCAAATGAGATGGGCCCAGAAGGAGTATCCAAATACAAATTTACAAGAGGGGTGTGCAATTTCAAAGCCACCAAGATTAACACAAAAATAAGAACAGGGAGGGGGTGGGAACTAATTGTAGAGACAGAGAGCCACAATTTTCAGTTCAATTAATATTCAGTAATAACAAAAACACATAAAATGCAGTACTATATGAAAAAAGTGAAGATAAAAGTGTACTTAATTTCACTTATACATCCAGTTGATTGCAGACAGATCTTAGCCAGCCAAAGCTCAATTATTGGCTGTTAGATCTAAGAAAAAATAAATAAATACTAATCACATTAAAGAAATAATTTTCAAAAAAGATGATAAAAATAAAAAGTGGCTGATTTTAAGACATACTAGAATGCTTTACAAAGAGACAGACTTAGAAATCAACAACATAACTGATGACTTTTCAAGGATAATATAAGGTTTCAATTAACCAAAGAACAAAGATACAAAACTGATATGTCATTCTTTTTGAGGAGCTAAACTATCACATTAATAATCTTAAACCAAATAAAGTCCCTGGTCTTGTTGGCATAATCCCAGAATTATACAAATTATTCCCAGAGAATATTTTAAATATCCTATTACATTTTTTGAACAAGTTAAACATATGTCGATCATCCTCTCTCGTGGAAATATTCCTTGATATCTCCTATCTTGAAACCAAATAAAGATTCTAAGTTTTGTTTTTCTTACTGTCCTACTTCATTACTAAATGTTGATTATAAAATATTTGTCTATTCTTGCAAAAGATTGAACCTTATTATGCCAGGACTAATAAATGATGATCAGACTGGTTTTATACTATATAGAAAGGTTCAGGATAACATAATTAGGCTTAATACTTTAATAGATCTGACTAATAAAAACAAAAATAACTAACTATAGCAAGTCTAGATATAAATAGGCTTTTGATTCTATTAGTTGGAATTATTTGTTCATAGCACTTAAACAATACAAATTTCCCTAAATTTTATAAATCTTATAACTAATCTATATAGTAACTCATTCACTTTTATTAGAATTGGCTCTTTTCTTTCTAGTTCTTTCAAAATATTAAAAGTACAAAACAGGGTTATACCCTGTCACCTCTATTATTTGACTTTCACAAACTTTATTAGATCTAATAGCAAAATTCATGGATTCTCAATAGATGAAAGTTATTCCTGTAAAATTCAATTATTTGCAGATGGCACTTTAATAACAGTTGGTGATGTTGAAGCTTCAACAGAAAATTTAACTGTCTATTCATCACTTTAAAGAAGTGTCAGGTTTAATATTTAACCCTGATAAAACAGAAACTTTACTTATTAATAAAAAAGTTAATAATTATTTAAGAAGCAAGAATTTTATTTGGGACAATTCACAAATTAATTATGTTGAAAGTATACTTAAATCAACTGAAAAAAAACTCAATAGCAGTAAATTATAGCAATATAATAGACACCATTACTAAAATAATTATTAATTGGAATAAACTTTTTTTACAAAGGAAGATAGACTTTAATAAAAATGATAATCCAACCAAAATACTTTTCTATCTACAATCACTAATTATTCTCCCTCCTAAAAATGTCTTTAAAAAATTAAATTCTACTCATTAATTTTTTTCTGGTTCCCCAATAACCCAAGAATATCCTTTGAATGACATGTTAAAAGTTAGCAAGAAGGTGGATTAAGTTTTCCCAATGTTATATGCCAAACATGTAATGCTCAATTTAATATCTGTATGGTTAAATTCCTCTTACCAATCCACTTGGAAATCCATTGGTGAAAGATTAATAAATAATAACAGCTATGTTGTAGAATCTTTCTCTAAATTTGGAATTAATAAATCTTACTGGATCTTGAAAGACTTATGTTTAAATTAAAAGAAAAAATACTATTCTTCTCCCTTCACTGATTACCTCCTTGGCCATTAAAAAAAATCATGAATTGTAATTATATAGTTAAAGATTTATTGTTTCTATTACTTCCTATATCAAATACTGCTGGTTGCTTGAGAACATTTAATATAAACAAAATGCTAGACTTTAGAGATGCAAATTTAAATGTTTGGCATCAATTCTTAATTGGAAATAAGTTACATAATACAGATTTTCTTCTTTCAAGATATTGTTTAGAAAATAATTGTTTGAGTATACAATCTTTTAAAAATATGTTAGTGATAAAATCAAAATCTCCATGAATTTTTAAACAAAACATATTCCAAAGATATTTGATTTTTTTAAATCAATAGTAACTCAAATAAGAATAAATCATATATATCCATAATTTATAAAATAATAAGAGAAGATTCATTATTTTGGAATTACTCAACTAAGATTAATAAGAAGCCCTTTTTGACGAAGATAAATGCTTAATTCTAAAATATGCATGAAAATCTACTTTTCTTTACTGGAAATTATATATGTTGCGATTTCTTCACAGAGCTTTTTAAACTCCACATAAAGTGGCTTTAATATATAACTATGGGAAAATTAATTGTTGGAGGTGTAATGGAGTCTATAATGCATCCTGGTCTCATATGATATTGGATTGTAAAATAGTAGCTCCTTTTTGGGTTGGATTTAGAAATTTTGCCGAAGCTTTGTGGATGGATAATTTTATAATTTCTAACTCCTTGATCTTATTTAATGCTCCAGTTCTGGATTCCATTCCTAGGGTGCAGGTGCCTCTCCTTTGGTCCATTTTAGCTATAGAAAGAAAAATAGTCACAAAGAATTGGAAATGTAAAACTATTCTTTCTTTCACTTAATTCATTAATTTAGCAAAACATGTCTGCAAAAAAAAATTAACTGCCAAAATGAAAACTTTGAATATTACTCACCAGTTTAGATTTTGGTCAAAATTAAGTGATTTACTTGATAAATTTTAATTTAGTTTTCTATGTTTGGTTTTGTTGTGGACATCTGTAAATAGCTTTTGTTCTATTTATCTTTAAATAATTTTGTATAATCTTTGTTCTAAAATTAATAAAAGGTTGTTTAAAAAAATAAATATACAGAATGTCAAGAATGTTGACTTCTCTACTAGATTTTTCAATAATGTATCTGTGTTTGTTCTCATGTAAAACCTTAGTAAAAACAAGTTTGTCTGAACTAGATTTATTAATAATTCTACACTTTGTGTGTGATAATTTAATTTAAATCCCTAGTAAGTATGTCCTGTGTAAATATTTATTGCATAGATACAATTATTATATCTTCTATTTGCTTCAGCATGGCCACAGGTTGGGGATTAATACCCACTACTAATTATTCCTTATTTTTTATAGTTACCACCAATCAGACATGGTCTATGCTAGTTTTTTGTATGCTCAGTCAGACATATTTCACTGTCCTTTATATACTCTTAACATAACATCACCACCCCTCCCTCAACATGCTAACTTCTAATACAGACACAGGTGTTACCCATCACAAATTTGTACCAACTCATCATTCTTTAATCATGTTTCACTAATAATTGCAATGCTACTGGTGTTTATTTAACTGGTTGAATAATAACATCCCCATGTTGTTCAAACTCCTTACAATTGTTAACAATAAGTTTTGTATACTTATTTCAGGCTAACATGATCTGATAATATCTCTCAACCTGCAGACATTGAAAATAGAAACAAAGGCTCTTGAAAATTAGGAATGTCTAGCTAAAAATCTGGACATCTAATTACCATAAAATTTGAATACCAAATAGTACATATCTCTTCCCACTTCCAAAAGTAATGTGAGGCACCACTTAGAAACACATTTAAAAAAAGTAATAAAAATGGAAAAATATAAGCACATTATCAAAGAGTCAGTGTAGGATCTGTAGACTTTAATGAACTGTATTGCAAAATTCTAGCACATATTGTCACATATTTTGCTACAGAAAAAAAGTCAGTTGTAAGATGTGTCCTATTACTTTAAATTATTGCTGCCATTAGTATATCAGTCATGCAGTATGGTTTTCTATGTACCAGACAGCTTCAAAAATCCTGTGATAAGAGGGATTCAGAAAAATTGAGTGAAGGAGTAAATTCAAGCCTAAAAATAGAGACATTCTGTGCAGGGGGTAAATCAGGCCTGAAAACAAGAATGATCCTCCAAAATAGGGACAGTGGAGAGGTCTGATTCTTTGAAAAGCAATTGCTTGTTTATTTCAGTGAGGAAGTCTCTTGCAAGCATTATTTTACCTGCTTTACTAAAAAGAATGGCATCTTCTGATAATGCACATGGATGTTCTCCAAACAGGGTAAAAGGTGTATTTCAATCCCTTCAAAGTTAGTAATTTATGTAGACGCTAATCACGTCAGTTATGTGACTTACCCACTTGTGATTTTACTCAATGTGCAAAATCCTCTGCATTAGTTATGGTTAGGCTCTTAATTGCCAGATACCATGCTATAAAAAGAGGTTCTTGGCTCCAGGGTCTTCAGTGAGTTATTCACCTGGAGAGGCATATGGAAGGAAAAGAACAGAAGAATAGATTATGTTGGTCCAGTCGGGGCTAAGTCATGGTGTATGCCAAGAGATGCTCCTGTGACATAGAGCTGGGCCCAAGTCATGGAACAGGCCTACAGACTGAACATCTCATGATAACAAATTTCATTGAGGGGCATGGTGGATGGTGTATAAAGATACCAAAAATGTATCATTTTGTGCAACTGAAAACCAAATGGTTGTATTTGTTTTGTTTAGTTTTAGAACTGAGGAAATCAAGAGCTACTATTCCTTCATTTTGATTTTTAAAATGAGAACCCAAGAAGTACTGTTAGTTCATTTCCTGATTAGATACATGCATTCAACATGTTTTATATAAATTAGTGTCTCCAGTGTTTTTTTGTTTTTTTTTTACTTGCACTTGTGAAGAATGAGGGCATTTGATACAGACTTGATGTTTATTATTCCTAGCAATCATTAGATTACTGTTGCAATAGCCTAAATTTTATGAGACATGTTGCCAAGGATCAGACCAACTGACCAGCTTCCAAAACATTAGAGCACATTTCACACACTCTAGTCACTGTGCAGCAAAAGGAGATTAGTAAAAAATCAGTGGCTAGGGAGCTAAGACTTCAGAATGTTCTTACAGTCAAAGTGCTCTCTTCTCTGTGGACTTTAACTGAAGATTATTGGCTAGCACTTCAACAAGGCTAGACAGATAAGTATCCCACCGGGGAATCCCTTCCTCTTTACAATTTTTTGAGAAACAAGATTGTTCTTTTCTGTCTGAAATATTTGCTAAAATGCTGGAACTGATGTTTTTAGAGGTTGTCACTAAAGCATTTACCTCAAACTATTTGTCATGGTTCCCTGTGGGAATGTCTTTCCTATAACTTGATTTTTGTGAGAAAAATGCTCACTTTTAGGTCAAAAAGAGTGGTTAGGGCCTAGGACTTGTGATTTTGCAAGTTGCCATAAACTGTTTACCTTAAAACTTATGTTTCCTATCACATTGTTTTATTTGCTGTCCTTAGTTCAGCTACCAGTTTGTCAGACACTTCAATAGACAGATGGTCCTGAGTTCCTGTGGGAAGCCTTATATCACATTTTGTGAGAAAAAGGTGTTAATTAATGTAAAAAAATGTTTGTTGTTAGGGACAGGGGACAGTGTGTTTGGTTGTTACAAAAATAATTCACCTCAAACCTTAACTTTTCTGTCAGGATGTACAACTAATTCTTCAGGAATAAAGTAGAATGATGAACAATTAAACCAAGTAAACCACGAACAAGGATACCAGGCAACCAAAAAACTTCTTCACTAGTTTAATAAAGCGCTTTTCGTCATACAAGGTTGAATGACTTCTTCAGATAAAAATAAGGAACACAAGTGCTTACTATTTATATGTTTTCCTACCCCTTCCAGTTCAATTAATTTCAATTCAATTAAGTTAAATTGATTAATTAATACTATCAATTGTTGTAATTTTAAAACATTTAAAGGGGTATTTCATCCACCATTATAGCTCTAACTCACAACTCAATAGATAATACATACATACACTTGTAAGTGCCTTCATGTACCTTATGCTATCATTGTATGACTTTCCAATTAAAATTAAACAAAACCATCCTACTGAACATACAAAAAATGAATACAAAATATATAAATATACATTTTAAAACATTATTATGAATTAAAAACTGTTTCAAAAGTTTTTAAGACACTATTTAATTTATGCCCTATACTTCCTATACTAAGTGAACCAGGAATATAAAGTCATCTCTTTAAGCTTCTAAGCTTCAAGAGGCATGCAATGTTACAATGGTCATTTAAACCCGGTTCCATAAAGGCATTGGTTTTAAATTGCCATGATAGTTCTCGTTCCTCTAAAAGTAAACTAAAGGGGCCCTTCCTACTATCTATTTCTATTTGGTCCAAACCTATAAATTTAAAAGTATGATTAGGGAAGGATAGAATATGTTTTACCAATGCATTATCTGCTTTCATTCTAGAGATAGCATTAATATGTTCATATATTCTATCTCTCATTCTCCTCTCTGTCTTCCCTATATAAAAACTTGTACAGTTTGAACACAAGGCCCCGTATACTACTGATTTGGAATTACAATTAAAATTGTACTTTGATACATATGTCCTGTTATTTATCACATGTTTGTTACCTCTTTTTATATATTTACAATAATTACAATTTCCACAGCCATATGATCCTTTAATATCTCCTTTCCCCCTTGTTAATTTATTTTCTAGTAGGGTCTTTAAATTCTTACCCTTCCTAAATGTTACTTCGGGGACTAGCCCAAGGGCTGTGGAACATTTAAACAGGAGTACTTTCCAATTTTTATATAGAATGTCTCTTATGATGTTACTTTCCATACTGAAAGTCATTATGTAGCTAGTACTTCTATCTTTGGTTGTGATACTGCTGATGTTATTGCTTCCAGTATACATCCCCTTATTTAACTCTCCACCTAGCTCTACAGTTATGACTTCCTCTACTGTGTTATTTCGATTTAATAAAGGTAAAATAATCCCATTCTCTCTCTTAGTATTAACCTCTTCCAGTATATTAGTTAGAAATGTTTTAGGATAACCTCTATGGATGAACATTTTTTCTAATAACTTACATTCCTGTACATAATCTTCATCACGTGTGACCATGCGGGCTGCTCTGATTACTTGTCCTTTTACAATGGCTTTTTTCTGTACTTTGGGATGATTACTCGTATAATGCAGAAAAGAGTTACAATATGTCTCTTTTCTATGTATTTTTGCATAAAATTGTTTGTTCACCTTATCTTTAACCAACGTAATGTCCAAGTAGTTTATTTTATTCTCATGGAATTCAGATGTAAATGATAGAAAATTAGTAGTTTTATTTAAATATTCTACCAAGTCTAGTCCTATATTCTTATCTCCACGTAGGCAGATAAAGATATCGTCCAAATATCGTGTGTAATACACGATAATAGGTGAAAATTGTTCCATGTTGAGAATGAAATTATTCTCCCAGTAAGCTAAAACTATATTTGCAAAGCTGGCACCTACTGGGGACCCCATAGCCACCCCACATTTTTGCAAGTATAATTCCTTGTTAAATAGGAAGTAATTATTGGTTAGAATAATGTCCAACAATGTTGTGACTAAGTAAACTTCATTACTAGTAGCCCCTTTCTTGACTAGATATATATTCACCCATTCCAATCCTATATCATGTGGGATTGTGGTATACAAGTCTACCACATCTATTGTTAAAAAATTATAGTCTTCCTTGTATTCTAGATCATTTATTTTATTTAAGAAAGCCCACGAATCTTTACATATTTGGGTTTCATTGGCTAGATATTTTTTTAAAATGTTGTCTACCAGTTTTGCGCTACCGTATGTAATGGAATCCCTTCCATCTATGATTGGTCTAAAAGGGGGTTCGCTCAAGTTTTTATGGATCTTAGGTAATGCAAAGAAAACAGGTATTTTAGGCCATTCTGTTTTTATATAGTTATACATATCTATGTCGATGTATCCTTCTATGAAAAGGTCACTAAAATACCCTTTAATTTGCTGGTATGCTATATTCACTTCATTAATACTTGATTTTTTATATGCCTCTTTATCTAAAATTAAAGAGACTCTTTTATTATAGTCACAGATGTCAAATAGGGTTAATCCCCCTCCCTTATCAGGTTTTATTGCTCTAACATTTAATGTTTTAAAAAGTTGGAGGAAAGCTTTTTCATCTGGAGTAATATTCGATGGTCTACTCGTGTTGTTCAGAAATAAATAACTTTTTTTGCTTGCCAAATTTCTTAAGTCTAACTCCATAATTGCCTCAAAAAGTTGAAGAGTTGGGTGTAATGGGGGGTTATAATCACTAGGAATATAATATGTAGGTCTAACTCTTTCAGTATTGCCTAGTAACAGTTTCAAGTTGAGCTTCCTAACAAAAAGTTTCAAATCTTTGATGTTTTCCACCAAGTCCATATGTTGGTTTGGTATAAAGTTATGCCCTTTAGATAAAAGTTCCACAAAACTAGGGTCAATGTCCAAGCTTGAAAAATTATAGACAGTAAAGTCGCCCCCCTTATTTTTAATAATTTTTGGTAATTCCAAAATAGGAATTACCTCCTTGGTTTGTTCAGGGGGCGCTTGTTGTTTTTTTGAAGACCTTGATTGTGGGCATTTGCCTTCGGAATAGCCCCTTGGTATACATAATCAAAATTGTCCAAAGAGTCCATGTTGTTATCATCTGGTCTCTCTCTATTATTTCTCAAGCGGTTTGCCCATGTGCTGTTGTTTAGATCCTGTATATTCCTTTGATTAGAAAAAGTCTTTCTGTTGTTTATACCTCCATCATTGTCCACATCTCCACTAGGGTCATTTTCCATCATGGTAACACTAGGATTAAAAGGGCTAGTTTGTGAAGGGCTAGTTTGTGAAGGGGGTGGTTTGGGATATGCTGTACCATTTGCATATGCCAAACGATCCCTATTCATTTTTTTATTTTTATTTATTTTCAGTCTGTCCAGCAATTGGTCTATAGTAGTAAATGACCTATCATATTCAAACTTATAACGAGGAAAGTCTGTATTAGCTAGTATGTCAGCATTCAGTTGTTTCACTTCATTAGATAGATCAGTCACTTGTAGTCCATAATGTTTTACCATTAGTTTTAACAGACCTAGCCCCTGCATATCAAAGAAAGCCAACAGTTCTTTATGAAACAATGAATTAGCTATTAACCCCGTAGGGTAGACATGATAACGTAGCCCCTTAGGTATTAAATTCTCGTTGATGCACTCGTTTAGGTAGTTTATTTCCAGTTGTAACTTTTTAATTTTCACAAGTTTATTGTCCAGTAGTTTCAATTTGTGCGTTAAATTAACTGAACTGACCTGAGTTTCATTGGCGTCTTCTGCCGAAAATCCCCTGTTGTTCCGGTACTTCAGTTGTAATTTACTGGTGTCCGTTAGCCATGTATCAAAGCCGGGACTTCCCATAAGCTCTCCGACGCCTTCTCCTTCTGTCGTTGTCATTATTCTACTACTCCTGTAGTTGAAATCATTAGAAGTATTAATGTTGGAAACAGTTCCATTACTTGCCCGATTAGCGTTGTGTATGCTGCCTCCTTCTATGGGGGAGTCACGAGGACGCTGGGCTGGTGTAATATCCATTTCCGTGTTTTCACTGCTTAAAGGAATAGCTGTATCCAATGCTATGCTAGATTCCAATCTAGCCGCCAGGTTATCCACACGCTGTGAGAGAGCCAAGATGAGTGCTGTAAGATTACCTTCATTATTTGAATTCGGTATTTGATCCAGTAACGGCTGGCTGTTATTACTTTCCGCTTCCGTCATATTTACTGTTCGTATAGAGTCAAAAGAAGTTTCTGCTGCCATGCGAATCACAAGACCACAAACCAAGTAGAATGATGAACAATTAAACCAAGTAAACCACGAACAAGGATACCAGGCAACCAAAAAACTTCTTCACTAGTTTAATAAAGCGCTTTTCGTCATACAAGGTTGAATGACTTCTTCAGATAAAAATAAGGAACATTATTCTTAATTATTAATTCTTCAGGAATGTATTAGCCTTTTGTCAGACAACTTTTTCTTTACTTACAGATTATCATTTTTGTGAGGAAAACTGTTAGTCTTCTGTCAAAAAGTGTTCTTGGGGACTTGAGCTAATGAGTTTGATGGATGAAACTAAAAAAAATTACCTTAGAACTTAAGTTTCCTGTCACAAAAACTCCACTAAACACTTGCCAGACACCTTTTGCAGCAAGGTCATTAACTTGGGTCCCTGTAATCAATCATTCTTGTAGTGGCCAGCAAGAAGAGAAAAGTTATCTGGGGGGCATTGGTCTTGACTATGGCTTCCACTTCACCTCTGCCTTCTCATCACTTTCTCTTGCTCCCTCTTGTGTTACTCCACAGGATGCTACTAATGGCTGGGAGGCAGGTATGCCTTCTGTGGCTATTCAATAACCCTTGTCAGGTAAGGGAGAACCACTCTTGCTGGCATCTGGAAAGGGACCAGGTGATGCTCCGTTAGTAAGGTATTCTTTGGAGCTTCACTCCTGAGGAAGAGACCATCCTTTAAGCTTTTATTGTTCTGCAGGGTCTCCCAGAAAAATTAAATATAAGGTTTGACATTTAATTTGCTGTAAAGTAGATGTGGTGGATTGGCTGGGTTTTGCTAAAAACATATTTAAAGCCTTTCTGACTTTACATGCTAGGTCCATAACTCTCAACATCTTACAGTAAGAAATCTGGACAAAGTCATAAATAATGGAGGAGAAAGGACCAAAAATAAGGACAGTTTTTAAATATGTCATTTACAAACTTAGAAAGTTGATAGAATAACAGTTTTTGCATTAACATGAATTTGCTGGAGGGTATGAAGCCTGAAATTCATATGCATGTCATTATTTTCTGACTTCAGTCCTCAATGATTTGCCACTAATTTGCCATAAAAAAATCTTATCAGGAATATACTGAAATTGAGGCAAAAATCTAGACATTCTGGAAGAATCTGGACAGTTGAGAGGTATGGCTGGGTCTTCCTCTTGTTAAAAAGGGAAAAGGTTTTCCTCTCTCTTAGACTCTGATCCCAAGCCTGAAAGACAGGATTTAGACTATGTTTCTCAAGTTCCCTTTCCATAGAATGGGGAATTGAACTCTGAGCAAAGTTATTCTTTAGATTCCTATCTTTAGGTGTTGCATTTTTCTGATACTATTGCTAAGACGAAAGGGCTTGTTTCAGTGAGAACAAAAGAAGTACCTAAATTCCAGTAAAGATATGATTTGTTACAGGTGGAATTTCCTCAAACAGCAGCTGCTCCTCATGTATTGATTGACTCAGGGGGATGTTTTCTTTGCTGCCATCATTTGTCTGACATTCAGCCACATGCTCACAAAAGGACCAATAAATTGCATTACATGCAGTTAGAGTTGGAGTAATATACAGGAGTGAACTTGCAAATAGATCAGCAGGTATTTGAAGGTACTTAAATTTGTTTAAAGTGATTTTCAGTCACCAAACATGTGTCATAGCATTCAAAGTGCTCAAAATAATTTCTGAGATATTTGAAATGTCCAAAATAGTGACACAATGATTAAAGTGTTTGAAATAATCTCTGAAGTGATTAAAATGTTTGAAAAGGCTAACATGTCCCAATTTTTTTACAATGTCCAGCTTTTTCACAGTAACTGAAATTATTTGAAGTGTCTGAAGTTTCTGGAGTGTTCAAGATATTTGCAGTGTTAAAGCAATTTTGGAGAAATTGTGGTGTATTTGGGTATAATTACAAGTACCAAGTCTATACGTATGTTTAAAAATAATTTGTTATGGTAGAGGGATTTCACACAGCCGAACTGCTGGTATTTGATAATAATATTGCTGAGAATTGGAAAGTGTTTGAGCAAGAATATGATATCTTCATACAGGCTACTTTTCCTGAAAAGATGCACATTCAAAAACATTTATACTTCTCAATTTAGCTGGCTCAGATTCCATTGAGCTAGAACATTCATTTGTGCGTGCACCTGTCATGTATGCAGGAGAGGGGGAGAACTGCCATGTTGAGATACAGGCTAAAACATGGGAAGACCCTGAGTGTTTAAAACATAAATTTAGAGAAATGTGTAGCCCTCAGATTAATATTACAATGGAAAGGCATACATTTTACATAAGAAATCAAAAGCCTGGTGAAACTGTTGCAGCATATATTACCTGTTTAAGAAATAAAGCTAATACTTGTAGATTTGGTGATCTAAGGAATGAGTTGATAAAAGATTTCTATGTGGTGTTATTAATGATACAGTGAGAAAGATTTTGCTTCAAACAGTGAATTAATCTTGAGCAAAACCATTGAGGTTTGTCAAATATATGAGATTACAGAAAAGCATACAAATATGCTTACGAATGAGAAAAGCATGTTTGCAGTATCTGCTAGTGCAAATGTTGATAGTCTGCAACAGAAAGTTAAGATGAAAAAGAAGTATAAAACACAGGGTGCTACTCCCAACCTCATTGCTAACTGTTGCAGTTGTGGCAGTCATGAATCCAAAGGTGGAAAGTATTTAGCTTTTGGTCATCCATGTCACAAATGTAAAAAGTGGAATCATTTCAAAAGGCTTTGCAAGTCTAAAGTGTTGCAGACATATATTAAATGAGAGAATCTGAAGAAGCAAATAAATCAGATACCGTAGCAAACTTCAAGAGCTGTGAGCAAACTTTTTATGTTGGTGTCTCTGTGATCAACGAAACAATTAATACAGTTGACTATCAACTGGTAGCAAAGAGTAAAATATTTTGTACTGTTCAAATTAATGGGAAACCTGCAGAGCTTAAAGTAGACACTGGATCTAAGTGCAATGTTATATCAACACAAATGTTTGCTGAATTAAAAGCTGGTGAGAAACTTGATTCAGCAAAGTGCGCAAAACTAGTTGCTTATGTTGATGAAAAGATTCAAACTCATGGTGTAGTAGTTCTCACATGCCATTCTGCTGGGAACAGCTATGACTTGTAGCCTTACATAGTCAAAAGACATGTGCGGTCACTGTTAGGCCTCAAAGACGGTCTGACAATGGGATTGATTTCATTTAAATGAGTTTCATCATATAAGTCTGAATAACATGATATAAACCAAAAACAGCAGTCCGTGGTGAAGTATAGCTGACCAGATATACGAAAACACTCTTGATGTATAAAAAGCTTTAATCCACAGTATTGTAGCAAACACAATACAGATAAAGATGCAGTCGATAAGCGCTTTCACTCAAAGTGAGCTTCATCAGATCGTACTACTGCTACCCATGTATTCTTTATATATAGTAATTCAAGCAACACAACACAATTCAATTATTCAATGATTCAATAAAATAATCATGATTCCTTAAAAATATACACTCATAAATGTATATGCTATCAATGAGATGCATAATAAATACTCTATAGGATTCTCAATCAGAACTTATACTCCTATGAATATAAAAACTTGTTATAATATGAACAAAATATATATAAAATGTAAAAGACATCTATATATATATAAGTAAATATATAAATACTATCTATTAAATAAAAATATATGTATATATATATATATTATTATTAGTATTGAATATGTGAAAGAAATTTTCTATGTTGTATTTTATGTATGTTTATTTATGTATGTGTGAATACATCAAAACTAAATATGACAGCTCAAAACTCATATGTCATTATATAGTAAAATTGATCAAAATTAATCAAAAATAACACATAAAAAATATGTATACATTTGCATGTATCTTGTAAATGTACACAGATAAAGGCTTGGTGATTGGAGAAGATGCGATTGTAGTGATCTAGAGGAAAATGAGAAGAGAGAGAGGCCATTAGGAAATGGCATGAGGGTGATAGGGTGATAGGGGACTTTTAGGATTAGTCCGGATTAGCACAAGGACATAGCCAATGAGCGTTAAAGAATAATTTAAGATTAATTTTGAAATGGCTGAGAGAGGTAGTTAGTCTTAGGTTATTAGGAAGGGAATTCCATAGCTTTCCAATGGAATTGGCATAAAGAGCATCACCACCCAAATTATTAGATTTCGTAGTTTGTACCAGGACACTATTTGAAGATCGAAGGCAGCTGAGATTGGAGTAGGGGGTTAAAAGTTTGTTCAGTGAGGGGGTTTTATCTGGTTCCTTAATTATTTTAAATGCTTCAGTAAGTTGGTTAAGTTTGAGAAGATTGGGGAGTTCTAACCAGTCAAGTTTCCTTAGGTTAAGGCAGTGATGAGTACGGTAAGGTTCTCCTGTTACGAATTTGGCAATATGGTTATAGGCAACAGAGAGTTTATTAAGCTCAGTTTTATTGAGGAAGGAAAGTACCGGAGAGGCATACAATAGGGTGGAGAGAAGGTGTGTACGTGCAATGGTTAGTTTGGTATTAGGAGTTAGAAAGTTCTTAATTCTGTACATGGAATCAAGTTTCTTGTTAACTGTTTTTATAGTTTGACTGATGTGCATATCAAATTTGAGCTTGTGATCAATAGTGACACCTAGTAATTTGGTGTTGGTGACAGGCTCAATGATGGTCCCATTAGTGGACTGAACGTGGAAGGTCATATTATTAGTAAGTGGAGGGTGTTGCCCTAAGGAACTGGCTGAGGTGGAGAAAATTAGTAGTAACTTAGTTTTTATTGGATTTAGGATAAGTTTCCGTTCAGTGAACCATTTTTCAACTGCAGCAAAGCAGTGTTGGGTGACTTCCTGGAGATTATGGAGAGAAACGTCAGAGCAGATCAGGGTAGAGTCATCTGCATATTGAATGCAGGTGGCTTTGGGGATGACTGAATGAAGATCATTTATGAATACGGAGAAAAGAAGGGGACCAAGTATAGAGCCTTGGGGAACTCCTATGGTGTGAGGTAGCAAGTGAGATAGCTTGCTTTGCCACTGGACTGCTTGTTGTCTACCAGAAAGGTAAGCATTGAACCAGCTTAGGGCTAAGTTATCGAGGTGAAGGGTTTCGAGGGTGTGGAACAACAGTTGGTGATTGACCATGTCAAAGGCTTTAGACAAGTCCAGAAAGAGAGCAGAAGTAATTAATTTATTGTTACGGTTGCAGTTGACTGAGTCCACAAAGGAAAGGAGGGCTGTGGTTGTTTTGGACAAAAGATTGTTTAGAGTGAGATAGTGTAGGAGTTGCTTGTGAGCACACCTTTCCATTATTTTTGCTAGTGGGGACAATATTGCTATGGGTCTATAGTTTGAAGTTTCCGTGGAGGAGCCACCCTTATGAAGTGGGATGACATATGATATTTTCCAAAGAGAGGGGATTGTGGCCTCTGTTATAGTTCTGCTAATCAAGATTGAGATGGGGTAGGCTATAACATCTGATGCTATTTGTAGGTATTCTGCTGGGAGACGATCAGCCGATAGGGTGGATGGTTTAAGTTTCTTCAGTAGGGTTCTAATATAGAAGGTGGATATTGGTTGAAGGTTAAAGGTGGGTAGAGATTTACTAATAGCATTGGTTATGGAGGAGGAAGAAGAAGGTAACTGACTGGCTAGGGACTGGATGGTCTCGGTGAAAAAAGAGTTAAACGTATTAGCTACTTCTTCGGGATCTTTACCAATAAGTTTCACGGGGGTAGGGGTAGAAGATTTCCCAGAATGAAGGAGGTTATTAAAACCTGCCCAGAACTTCTTTGGGTTGTTCTGGTGTTTATCCTGGAGGTGACAGAAGTAGTTCTTTTTATCCCGGGTAATATCTGATTTTCTAGAATTTCTAAGCGGATGAAATTTAATGCGATCTAGGGGTGCTTTAAGTAGTTGCGCCCTTATCCCAGGCCTGGTCTCTAAGCTTAATTTTGATTGGTTTTTCTTTGGATTTAGCCAAAGGTGCTATGGACCTTGGATCTAATGAATGGTTAAGTGCATGAGAGTCAAAATGGCAATGTGTATTTGAAGTAAGTGCACTCTCTGTCAGTAATCTGGTTCTAGGAATTGTCCTGGTGAAATTTCTTCTTAACAGTGTATACAGGAGGGTTTGTGCATGTCATTTGTGAGCTTCATAATAGAAGTATAGGAGTGATCACACAAGAGGTCATTAGAGGGGGGTCAGTGGTATAATTATTGTATCTTTTATTGGTAGAATCAGTCGGGGGTGTGATTGGTATTTCCAATTCTTGTGGGAGATTTAATGTTTGAGAGTAGACATGTAGGTTAATGGGCAGAGGATTCATCTGGTCAGTGAACGAGGACCAGTCCAATGTTGAAGTAAGCCCAGTATAATGAACTTCACTTGGGAATGGTTGTAGCTAACCAACTTGCAGGAGGTTGGATTCAAGGTTTCTACTACTTGTAGATTTGAGCGAATTAGGAATGAGTGACAAACTCTTTCTATGTGGTGTTATTAATGATACGAACAGAGACAGCTTCAAATGACAGGTACAATCTTGGAAACAAAACCATTGACGTTTCAAATATATGAGATTACAGAAAAACACAGAAGCCGCTTCACGAAGATGAGAAGAAAGCATGTTTGCATCTGCTAGTGCAAATGATAGTCTGCAACAGAAGTTAAGATGGAAGGCAAGGATGGCATAATTTGCTGTATTTGCAGTTGGAGCGTCCATGAATAAAAGGTGGTGTGAAGTATTTAGCTTTTGGTCATCCATGTCACAAATGTAAAAGTGGGAGAATCATTTCAAAACTTTGCAAGTCTAAAAGTGTTTGCAGACATATAATAAATGAGAGGATATGGAAAACGTCAAATGTGAATGCAGCAAACTTGAGAGCTGTGGTAAAACTTTTTTATATTTGGTGTCTCTTGGCGATCATGAAACTAATTAATACAGTTGACTTTATCAACTGGTAGCAAAAGTAAAATATTTTTGTACATTTCAAATTAATAGAAACACAGAGCTTAAAGTGTTTGGGTCTAAATTTTAATATATGAACACAAATGTTTGGTTAAAAGCTGGTAGAAACTTGATTCAGGCTTAAAGTCATAGCAAACAGTTGTATGTGATGAAAGATTTCATTCCATGGTGTAGTGGTTTCTCATTCCTATGGGAACAAAACTATGACATGTACCCATAGTCAAAGACGTAATGCGGTCACTGTTGGGCCACCTCAAAGACGGTCTGACAATGGGATTGATTTCATTTAAAGTGAACCATCCATATAAAGTCTGAATAACAGATAAGTTTTCAATTTTGGTAGATATGCTGATATTTTCAAGATCAGGCTTAGCAAACTTGGTTCACATAATTTATTTGGGATTAAACCATGAGTAGAGATCCGGTTTGTTGGGTTAGCACAGAAGATTCAGTAGCAATGCAAGGTAGGGTAACAAGAACTTCGAACAAAATTGGTGAATTTAGGTGTCCTTACTCCAGTAGAAGAACCGAATGAATGGATATCCTCCATGGTCGTAGCTCATATGAAAAGCTCGGATGATATTCAAATATATATTAATCCAACAGACTTCAACAAAGCACTCATGTGTCCACCCTTTCAGTGATTAGACTTCTTGGTCCTGCAGTATTCATGTGAGTGATTATCCTCTGGTCTTTCTTAATTTTCTGTCAAGATTCACTTTTAGAACATCACTGCTTGTCTTGCCTTTGATCCCCCTTTCCACCCTACCTCAAGTGAAACATTTTTTTTTTTTATATTTGACCATCTAAAGGGTATGTGGCTTCTTAAAAACACACTGCTTGTATGAAACACACTGGACACAAAATGTAACTTAAGCACTTTTATTCCTTTAATATAGGGAACTTCTTCAGAATAACCAAAAGTATATAAACAAACAACACATTTATATAAAAATAATTAGTGATGCCACTCATTGTAACCAATCAATTCCACCCTCTTAAAATTAATTTAAAGTCAAACCTACTGACTAAATAGTAAAATACTACTACTACCCTTTTTATTTACAAAACCATTTGAATTAAACTGACCTAAAAAAATTACACTTTTTACAATTTAAAAAAACTTTTTATAGAAAATTCATAATTTAATCCTGGTGCACTATCAGCTCTTAAGAAAGTTTGCCATTTTTAACTCCAAATATTCTAAAATAAGAATTAAAAGACCCCACAAATTTCTTTTTATCCACTCCTTCTATTACTAAAAATTGAAACTTCCTAAAATGCTCACATGAAAGTGAATGCCTTGCTAAAGCATTGGTGTTATCCTTCTTTTTAATGGCATAGATTTGTTCTCTTATCCTGTCCTTTAACTTTCTTTTGGTCTTACCTATATAAAAATGGTTTCAATTTACACAGACTGCTAAATATATTAACCCTTCACTATAACATCCATATTTACTTTTAGCTACAAAGGTATAATTTATATGCTTAACATGAAAGCTATTAACTGCCATAATATACCCACCATAAGAACATTGTTGACATGGATATGTGCCTGCTTTAAGATCTTTATTTATTGTAGAAACTGAATTACTTGATTTTTCAAGAATCTGTTTAAGGTTTTTACTTTTTCTATATGTAAATTTTGGTTTACTTCCTATAACTTGCACAATTATTTAGGCCAATAGTATCAGCGCCTTTTAATAAAACTGTCAAAATTTCAATGTTTTTGGATTCAATTTTAAATCCAGTAGTATAGTTAAGTGAATATTTGAAAAGCTCTTGGATATTTTTGGATTTGCTTAAAAATTACAAGTTTACAGGGCAGGTAACTCCACTGTGTAGTATAGAGGTGACATCCCTTTATACTTCCATAGAACAGGAAGAAGGTTTAAAGTTTGTAAGACTATATTTGACTAAATACGGGAAACAATTGAAGTATGATGTGAACATCATTTGCCAATTATTAGAATTGGTGTTGAGCAATAACTTTTTTATGTTTAAAAACAATATTTTCCACCAGACAAGTGGCGTAGCAATGGGAGCTCACATTGCTCCAGATTTTGCCAATTTAGTTTTATGCTGGTGGGAAAAAGAATATTTAGTTCAAATACCAAACTTTAAATATGTTAAATTGTATAAAAGATATATCAATGATTTATTTTTTGTAACTCTGACTACAAACAATAAGGTTAATAGTTTCAGAAGTGTTTACTAGGCTAACAATCGCAAGGGCCATTTTAAGCCTAGCCATGCATCCCAAATCTCTGACAAGTTCTGATACCCTTGATAAGTATAAGCATAGGCCTGGGAGATGAACCATTTACAGGTTACCTGTTTGCATTAGAGACATAGGTGCCAAACCAGGGATGAATTTCTGGTTTCCCATCCAATTGTCCAAGTTGCACTTTAATTGGTTTAGGGAGGAACTCTGCTTCACAAGGATGGGGAGTCTGTTCCACAGCTGTAGTAGTCTCTGGGATACATACCTATCTCTCCAACAGGTCCTATTTATGTCACAGGCAAGGTTTCAATCTTTAGAATGGGTAATTCTGGTACTGTTTGTTTTGTGGATATGCAGGAGGTCCTTCAGAGTGGGGTCTGACAATGCCCTGTATACCAGGCATAGATCTCCCCTCAAAAGCCTGTAGGAGACAAAATACAGGGATAGGGCCTTGAGATGGTCTGCATAGGACATATTACTTACACCCTGTATTCTTTCAGTGAGCAACCTCTGTGGACATTCCAGTTGTTGGATATGCCTGGTTAGGTACATACCAAAGGGGACATTGTACTTAATGATAAGTCTGATGAATGCTGAATACAGTGGAACAATGACTTCTTGGACTTAGATGCCATACCTTTGTTTATAAGTTGCGCAACATAGAATTATTTCCTCACCACTGTAAACACATGAAGGTCAAAGGCTAAATTACTATCTATGTGTGTCCCCAAGTCCCAGACTACTGGGTCAACTCTAAGGGGTGTGTTGTCAATATGATAGTTACAAGGGATGGATGACTTCCTAACGGATACTATTATGCATTTCTTGGCATTTAGTTTTAGTCCATGGCTCTGACACCAGTTGTTTGTGTCAGTCCCTCCTGGAGAACATTTATGTCAGTGTGAGATTCAATGACAGCTCCTAATTTGCAATCATCTGCAAATTTAGTCAGCCAGAGACCACTGACATTGGCCTTGACTTCTGAGAAGTAATTTGCCAAATTCATCTTTTTACTCCCCCAAATTTTTTAGCAGGGAATTTCTTCAATGACTTTAGATTAACAATTATTCTTTATATAGATTCAAGCAACACAACACAATTCAATTATTCAATGATTCACTAATAAAAATAATCATGATTCCTTAAATATACACCATAAATGTATATGCTATCAATGAGATGCATAATAAATACTTATAGATTCTCAATCGAACTTATACTCCTATGAATATAAAACTTGTTATAATATGAACAAAATATATAAAATGCAAAAGACATCTATATATATATATAAGTAAATATATAAATACTATCTATTAAATAAAATACATATGTATATATATATATATATATATATATTATTAGTATTGAATATGTGAAAGAAATTTTCATGCTGTATTTATGTATGTTTATGTATGTGTGAATACAGTCAATATGAGCTCAAAGCCACATAACATTATATAGTAAATTGATCAAAATTGGTCAACACATTAAAATATGTATACATTTGCATGTATCTCAATAACTTATTGCTTATGAATCATGTATCGTATGGGACTACATATAAAAAACTTAATTATATATAAAATCATATGTGCCTAACACACTAATGAGAGAGCCTCTATAAAACCAGCTCTGAAGAAGAGAAGGAACATTAATATCAAACTCAGGTAGCATAGTTTTTTCATTAGTGTGTTAGGCACATATGATTTTATATATAATTAAGTTTTTTATATGTAGTCCTATACGATACATGATTCATAAGCAATAAGTTGTTTATTGGAGATACATGCAAATGTATACATATTTTTTATGTGTTATTTTTGATTAATTTTGATCAATTTTACTATATAATGACATATGAGTTTTGAGCTGTCATATTTAGTTTTGATGTATTCACACATACATAAATAAACATACATAAAATACAACATAGAAAATTTCTTTCACATATTCAATACTAATAATAATATATATATATATACATATATTTTTATTTAATAGATAGTATTTATATATTTACTTATATATATATAGATGTCTTTTACATTTTATATATATTTTGTTCATATTATAACAAGTTTTTATATTCATAGGAGTATAAGTTCTGATTGAGAATCCTATAGAGTATTTATTATGCATCTCATTGATAGCATATACATTTATGAGTGTATATTTTTAAGGAATCATGATTATTTTATTGAATCATTGAATAATTGAATTGTGTTGTGTTGCTTGAATTACTATATATAAAGAATACATGGGTAGCAGTAGTACGATCTGATGAAGCTCACTTTGAGTGAAAGCGCTTATCGACTGCATCTTTATCTGTATTGTGTTTGCTACAATACTGTGGATTAAAGCTTTTTATACATCAAGAGTGTTTTCGTATATCTGGTCAGCTATACTTCACCACGGACTGCTGTTTTTGGTTTATATTATACACTTCTACCGTGTATTGTGAGGTATTTATCTGTATAGGGCAACCTTTGGCATTTTTATCTGAATAACATGATAGTTTTACATAGAATATTTTTAGTAAATATGCTGATATTTTCAAAGATGAGCTTAGCAAACTTCCAGTTACATATTCCATGAAGTTAAACCATGAAGTAAGTCCAGTTGTTAGACTAGCACAGAAGATTCCAGTAGCAATGCAGAGTAAAGTAAAAGCAGAACTAGACAAAATGGTGAATTTAGGTGTCCTTACTCCAGTAGAAGAACTGAATGAATGGATATCCTCCATGGTCATAGCTCATATGAAAAGCTCGGATGATATTCAAATATATATTGATCCAACAGACTTCAACAAAGCACTCATGTGTCCACCCTTTCAGTGATTAGACTTCTTGGTCCTGCAGTATTCATGTGAGTGATTATCCTCTGGTCTTTCTTAGTTTTCTGTCAAGATTCACTTTTAGAACATCACTGCTTGTCTTGCCTTTGATCCCCCTTTCCACCCTACCTCAAGTGAAACAGTTTTTTTTTTTATATTTGACCACCTAAAGGGTATGTGGCTTCTTAAAAACACACTGCTTGTATGAAGCACACTGGACACAAAATGTAACTTAAGCACTTTTATTCCTTTAATATAGGGAACTTCTTCAGAATAACCAAAAGTATATAAACAAACAACACATTTATATAAAAATAATTAGTGACGCCACTCATTGTAACCAATCAATTCCACCCTCTTAAAATTAATTTAAAGTCAAACCTACTGACTAAATAGTAAAATACTACTACTACCCTTTCTATTTACAAAACCATTTGAATTAAACTGACCTAAAAAAATTACACTTTTTATAATTTAAAAAAACTTTTTATAGAAAATTCATCATTTAATCCTGGTACACTATCAGCTCTTAAGAAAGTTTGCCATTTTAACTCCAAATATTCTAAAATAAGAATTAAAATACCCCACACATTTCTTTTTATCCACTCCTTCTGTTACTAAAAATTGAAACTTCCTAAAATGCTCACACGAAAGTGAATGCCTTGCTAAAGCATTGGTGTTATCCCTCTTTTTAATGGCATAGATGTGTTCTCTTATCCTGTCCTTTAACTTTCTTTTGGTCTTACCTATATAAAAATGGTTTCAATTTACACAGACTGATAAATATATTAACCCTTCACTATAACATGCATATTTACTTTTAGATACAAAGGTATAATTTATATGCTTAACATGAAAGCTATTAACTGCCATAATATACCCACCATAAGAACATTGTTGACATGGATATGTGCCTGCTTTAAAATCTTTATTTATTGTAGAAACTGAATTACTTGATTTTTCAAGAATCTGTTTAAGGTTTTTACTTTTTCTATATGTAAATTTTGGTTTACTTCCTATAACTTGCACAATTATTTAGGCCAATAGTATCAGCGCCTTTTAATAAAACTGTCAAAATTTCAATGTTTTTGGATTAAATTTTAAATCCAGTAGTATAGTTAAGTGAATATTTGAAAATCTCTTGGATATTTTTGGATTTACTTAAAAATTACAAGTTTACAGGGCAGGTAACTCCACTGTGTAGTATAGAGGTGACATCCCTTTATACTTCCATAGAACAGGAAGAAGGTTTAAAGTTTGTAAGACTATATTTGACTAAATACGTGAAACAATTGAAGTATGATGTGAACATCATTTGCCAATTATTAGAATTGGTGTTGAGCAATAACTTTTTTATGTTTAAAAACAATATTTTCCACCAGACAAGTGGCGTAGCAAAGGGAGCTCACATTGCTCCAGATTTTGCCAATTTAGTTTTATGCTGGTGGGAAAAAGAATATTTAGTTCAAATACCAAACTTTAAATATGTTAAATTGTATAAAAGATATATCAATGATTTATTTTTTGTAACTCTGACTACAAACAATAAGGTTAATAGTTTCAGAAGTGTTTACTAGGCTAACAATCACAAGGGCCATTTTAAGCCTAGCCATGCATCCCAAATCTCTGACAAGTTCTGATACCCTTGATAAGTATAAGCATGGGCCTGGGAGATGAACCATTTACAGGTTACCTGTTTGCATTAGAGACATAGGTGCCAAACCAGGGATGAATTTCTGGTTTCCCATCCAATTGTCCAAGTTGCACTTTAATTGGTGTAGGGAGGAACTCTGCTTCACAAGGATGGGGAGCCTGTTCCATAGCTGGAGTAGTCTCTGGGATACATGCCTATCTCTCCAACAGGTCCTATTTATGTCACAGGCAAGGTTTCAATCTTTAGAATGGGTAATTCTGGTACTGTTTGTTTTGTGGATATGCAGGAGGTCCTTCAGAGTGGGGTCTGACAATGCCCTGTATACCAGGCATAGATCTCCCCTCAAAAGCCTGTAGGAGACAAAATACAGGGATAGGGCCTTCAGATGGTCTGCATAGGACATATTACTTACGCCCTGTATTCTTTCAGTGAGCAACCTCTGTGGACATTCCAGTTGTTGGATATGCCTGGTTAGGTACATACCAAAGGGGACATTGTACTCAATGATATGTCTGATGAATGCTGAATACAGTGGAACAATGACTTCCTTGGACTTAGTTGCCATACCTTTGTTTATAAGTTGCGCAACATAGAATTATTTCCTCACCACTGTAAACACATGATGATCAAAGGCTAAATTACTATCTATGTGTGTCCCCAAGTCCCAGATTACTGGGTCAACTCTAAGGGGTGTGTTGTCAATATGATAGTTACAAGGGATGGATGACTTCCTAACGGATACTATTATGCATTTCTTGGCATTTAGTTTTAGTCCATGGCTCTGACACCAGTTGTTTGTGTCAGTCCCTCCTGGAGAACATTTATGTCAGTGTGAGATTCAATGACAGCTCCTAATTTGCAATCATCTGCAAATTTAGTCAGCCAGAGACCACTGACATTGGCCTTGACTTCTGAGAAGTAAATGCCAAAAAGGAGCGGTCCAAGGACTGATCCCCGAGGAACTCCACTTGTGACTGGACTCTTTGTAGGGGTGGACTCCCCAGTTCTAACTTCCTGGGTCCTGTCTATGAGCCAGTTGGCTATCCACCAGGTGACATACGGGTTTCTACCTAACCTCCTGAGTTTGTCAACAATGCCTGCGTGAGGTATTGTCAAATGCCTTGGCCAGGTCAAGGTAGGCAGTGTGAATGATTTTGTCCTCATCCATTGCTTTGGTGACCTTCTCAAAGATGTCCACCAGGTTAAGTAGGCATGATCTGCTCTTGACAAAACCAAAGTGGGTTGGGTCCAGTGTCTGAAGGTTTACTATATCTCTACTGATCATCTCTATGGTAATTCTTTCCATGGCTTTACATATAAGACTAGTGAGACTTATGGGTCTGTAGTTTCCAGGGTCTGTGTGACTACTCTTTGCATAGAATAGAGATAATACTCAATACATAGCCATCACTTTGTGCAGAGGGATGACTGTTGCCTTTCTCCATTCATGAGGCATGAAGACTGTTTGGAGTCTACAGTTAAATAGTAATTCCAGAGGTCCTGATAGGTCATGTTTCATGCTATTTAGAAGACATCCTTGGATATTGTCTGGGCCCATTGATGCAGTATTTTTGGTCTTATTGAGAGCATTAAGGAATTGTTCCCTAGTGATAGTATGGAGAGTTATATTTGATGATGGGAAAGTTCCGCGGAGAAGGGTGAGGGGTAGAGAGGAGTAAAGTTGGAGCTGAATTTATCAGCCAGGAGGATGTCTATATCTTCTGGATCAGTATATGTGGCTCCATTTACAATAAGCTCTGCACACAATTGTGTATTGCCTTTGAGGTTGTGGACATAGCTAAAGAATGGGTTGTGGTTGTCCTTGGCCTGGGAGGCCAAACTTACCTCAAATTTGGTTTTGGTAGACTTTATTTGTCCTCCAAGTTGTTTGTTAAATTTGATGAGAGTACTTTTATCCTGCTGGGTGCTGTACCTCCTAGTTTTTGCCATGATTTTCTTCCTCCTGTTATACATCTGATTGATTTTGTGATTCCACTAGGGTGTCTAGTTTTTAGAGTTAGTTCTGTACTTCTTCCTGGTGGGTACAGCTGCCTCTATACAGCTATTAACATGCTTGTACAGGGCTTCTGTGAACAGTTCTACATAGGCAGAAGTGTTCTCAAGAGTTTATAGAGGTTTGAAATTTTGCCAGGTTCTCACTTAATAGCATGAGGTTAGCCTTAGAATAGTTCCTGAATATTCCCAATCTAGCTGGGGTCCAGATTTTGTTACTTCAAAGGAAATCATTTTGTGGTTTGACCTTACCAGGGAAGGCATTACAGTAGGGGATGTGCAGCACTCTCCCATATTAGTGAGGACCAGATCCAGTATGGTTGCACCCCTGGTTGGTGTATTGACTATCTGATCCAGGGAGTTTGTGGTTACAGAATCCAGGAATCTCTCTGCATGTACATTTGATGTTGTAATGGATTCCCAGTTAATAGTGGGGTGATTAAAGTCACCCATGAATCTAGTATTGGCTTGGATGGTTAGTGTTCTAATAAGTTTAAATACATGGTAAGGGGGTACACTTACCATATTGCTTACTTATTCCACTTCTGAACACAGAATTTAAATACAACACTAACACTTGCCACCGCTACTCCTCTGACTCCATGGGGATTACCTCTGTTAAGGAGTGTTTCCATGTTCTGCACATGGGACTAAGGTAGTGTCCACTGCTACTACTAAAGGTGTGTGCGTGTGTGTGTGTGTGTGTGTGTGTGTGCGTGTGTGTGTGTGTGTGTGTGTGTGTGTGTGTGTGTGTGTGTGTGTGTGTGTGTGTGTGTGTGTGTGTGTGCATGTGTGTATGTGTGTGTAAAATGCCCTAGGTGGGGATGATAGGTTAGTTAATTTCCTCAGGTTCAAACACTGTACTTTGGTTATGGGAAACAAGATCCTTAATCCTCTACATCAACTACAAAACTGAGTTTTAGTGCATTTTTCAAGAAATTGTGTGCTTCAGTGCATTTTCAAGGAATTGTAAGCTTCAAGGGAAAAGTTTACTGCTGCTCATGTTAAGTCTGTTTTCACTGTGCAACTGCTTTGCTTAGCAAATGGTCATAGCACAACAGGTAATACTTGCTCTTGATACAGAAGGCTGTGGGTTCTACTCCCACACCATGTAGATGGTTTACTAATCCTGTGCTTTACTTTGAGAAGGAGGGGGTGGGATGTGCAGCAGTCCTGATTGTATCCTCCTTTAGATGAAATGCTTGGCAACTATGAACCTGTTGCCAGTTTGCCATCCATTCCCTATTGCAATATTACCAGCTAAGCATTTTTTAATGTAACATGGGCAGTTTGTTCTTCAAGTGCAGCAGACACTTAATTTGTAGATAAAGCACTGAAATATAAAGTTTTTGCTAGCAGCAACCTCTTTATTAGTTACAAATCTTTAATGTGGAATTATTCAGATGACTTTTACTTTTGCAGAAATTGTACATATTGTCTGATATTGGTGGATTGTAATGATAGAAGTTGGAGTGGCCTTTTATGGTTGAAATGTTCTGAAATGGGCCTTATTGTCATTGTTGGCTAATATGTTTTGTTTCATTGCTTACCAGAAAAATGTTCAAAACTGAACATTTAAAACAACAAGTGGTGCTGCATTATACAAGGAATATAATTTAATACAATCAGGAAGATGAATCAAAGAACACATGCATGTATGCATGGTCCTAAAAATGTGTGCAAGGTGTCTATTGTTTAAAACATTCTGAAGTAAACTTTATCCGCCTCTGGTAAGATGCATTTTCTTTGAAAGTGGGTTTCAATGATGTTTCAATGAATGTGAGTTTCAAGGGTAGAGAAGTTTACTGTTAATGCAAAGTCTGTTTTCATTGTGGGACTGTATTTTTTTAGCAAATGGCTATCAGTGTTTGTGCTATAGAATTTGAAATAAAAGTTTTAAATTAAATCCAAACATCTGCAATCACTGTAGAAGTAGAGAAGAAAATAGTGTGCACATTGAGAGGTTCGAACAGTGTTTATTGTAAGCGAGAGAAATATCCAAGTAACAGAACACTGGAATGGCTGTGAAAGGTGGATGCTGTGTATGCTGTGTGTATATGTGTTTTATGTGTGGGGGGTCTAATCCATTACCCTTTCTAGAGCCCCTTTTGACCATTATCTGGCTCCGAAGTAAATGTGTTGTTTCTTCCTCTTGCGTGCATTCGTGTGTCCATGTGTGAAAAGTGGTATAGGATTGGAGGAAACTCAAGAAGGAACTATAGACAAGACTGGAGAGAGCCATGCTTATTTTTAAATCAACAGTAGCCATCTAATTGTATAGTAGTACAATACAGTAGAGAGTTTTGCAGTAGAAAAGTTTTTTTTTTTTTTTTTTTCACAGCACGCACGTAAATCAACCAGGGCATTGTGGACTACCAGACTGAAGGTAAGCATTTTTTTAATGTAAATGTAAATAGATTTTCTTTCTTATTTTTGGAGAGGGAGTGGGGGATGGTGGCTAGCTGTGTGTGTGTGTGTGTGTGTGTGTGTGTGTGTGTGTGTGTGTGTGTGTGTGTGTGTGTGTGTGTGTGTGTGTGTGTGTGTGTGTGTGTGTGTGTGTGCACTGTGTTAAAAGCAAGTGAAAATCACTTATCTTACAAACTTGGTAAATGCTCTCTTAAGCTAAAAGAGAATTGTACTGCTTGTAAAATGCACTGCTGGTAAAAACTGCCATATTCTGACAGGGTAAGCCCACCTTTTAGGGAAGTGAAAAAAAGTGTGATGTGTAGTGTATAAATAGAAATCACTTACAAATGGTGGAAAATGTATGTTGTACTGAATCTTATTAAGTATTGCTTGAAACTGCTTCTACCTAGAAAGCAGCAGTAAGAAACCTGTAGTAAATGTATGACAGACACAAACAAAAAGCAAGCCTCCATGGGTAGTCAACTGTCAGGACTGAAAAAATTGGTATACCTACAAAAAGCAACATAATGATTGAGCATGTGGAATTAACAAGGCAGCATAGAGGAGCAATTTCTCTAAGCAAAGAAAGTCAGTGGGTTTCTGAAAACAAGAACACCATGACAGCTTTAAAAATGTATGATCTTGACCAACAAAAGAGATGTCAAAATAAGACAAAAGAGATTCTTGATTTGCTAAAAAGACTCTCAAATTTCTGAGCAAGTTGTTGTGTTCGTTGAAGTAAAACAGAGAAATAAACCTGAAAGTTTTAAGCGAAGTGATATGATCTAAAAGGTATAACAGAAATAGTAGCTGCAATGAAACCGGGAACTGAAGCAACTATGACTGAATATCAGCACAGTCTAGGCTATCTGGACAAAGAGAAGGAAATGCTAAAGAAAGATATAAAAAAAGTATGAAAGAGCAGCAGAAAGTCTGAACAACCTCAGAAAGGTTCAAGAAAAACAATCCAAAAGGAAAAGCAGCAGAAAGTCTGAACAACCTCAGAAAGGTTCAAGAAAAACAATCCAAAAGGAAAAAGAACCTGACAGTATAAATGGAAATGTCAAAGAATAACTATGAAAAAGAGAAAAGGTGTTAGAACTTGAAAGACAAAAGAGACATCAGATTTGCATTTTCAGAATGTTAAAGAAGAAATCCAGCAAGAGATTCAAATGGTGGATAACATTATCTGTGATCTAACTGCAAAGTACCAGAATTTGCTAGATGAAAATTAATTGTTCAAAGCCTAACACTAACATGGAGAGACTGAAAATGAAATTGTGAACTCTTTGGCAAGTTATATTTACAGGAAAGTAGTTAAGCAAATACATTCCATAGATGATAATAAGCATATGATACTTTGGCCATCTCATAAATTGGAAATCTGAGAAAGTATAGAAACAGTTGGCCCATACTAGTAAGGAACTGAAAAGGCTGTGTGCAGTGAAGAACAGAAATATACAAGTGAATTAATTAAAAGCACTCAGTTAATACATGTAGAATGAGGAACAGAATGTTAAAAATGTAAGCAGATCAGGAGCTTTGTTAATGTGCTATAGGAACCGAGAATAATGCTATATTCTAAAGTAGAGGAACTAAATACTGCATATAAAAATTTGAAAGCTGAATATCAACCCCAGGCTAAAAGTAAAAAAAAAATGCTGATGCACACTGACTCCCACTGGGAAGTTGGGAATGACTCTGTGAGTCTGAACACTGTCCGTACTTGTATCATTGGTTCCTTATACATAGAATATACCAATTCTACCAGTGTTTCTTGGACTTCGAGCCATCACAGAACTGTCCAAATCAGTTTTCTTGGGCCCTTTCATATATGTTTTCTTCAAGTCTAGGAATGGCTAATTGATCTTTTTCCCATCTCTAGCTTTTGTCTTATTGCAAACATCAGGTAGGTTGTGCTACACCTTGATCTCAGTCTGAACTGCTCATCTCCCATCTTACTTTCTCTGCTCTGTACATTCATTTATCAATCACCCTCTCCAGAACTTTCATGTCATGTGACAGGTATTTAATACATCTTTACTACCCACAGTTGTACCCTTTTTTTCTACACTGGCACAAGAATGCTTACTTGCCATTTATCCTGTATATACCTTTTTCTCCATACTGCTGTGAGTGACCTCTGGAACCATTTCTTCAACAACTTATGCAACATCTTGATTATATCTGCTGTGACCTCATCTGTGCCTTTTGCTTTCCCTGATTTTAATTTCCTTAGCGATCTTACTTCTTCTAGGTAGGGCTCCTCTTCTTCTTTCATCACAGGCTGTGCCTGGGGCAGTACAGCTTCTGGGTTTTCTTTTTTTTTTTCTCTCATTCAGAAGCTGCTATAAGTAATCCTATTTGCCTTTGACATCCTGTGGATTGGTGAGCAGGTAATAGCTGGCATCCCTTATGAAAGGTGTCTGATGACCAGGGCCAGTGTTAGCATTTTGAGGGCCACCAGCAAATGTCAAGTTTGGCGCCCCCCCCCCAGGCACTTCCGTCAAAGTATCACCCTGTCACTGGTAACCCCCCCCCCCAAAAAGCAGCCTTTTTGTTCATGCTGCAAACTTTTAGTAGTAATATGTGCAGACTAATTTGTAGCTACAATGCTGTTACACTACAACACACCTATGTACCACACTATGTTCACTCATCTAACAGAGGGATGTTTACAGTTACTGGCATTTTAGTTACAACAGTGATGCATAATAGCAACTCTATGTATAGGTCTGGACTTAGGTGAAATCCTGTCTATATGCTCTAAAGTGCATTTTAATTTTTCTTTCTTTTTACCATAATCTTTTTATCCTATGATGACTTGAACAAAAATTATGATTAAGGTAAGAAATTCCATGTTGCTGTTCAGCTTAAGTTTTCTTTGTATCCTTTCAGCATACCTTTCCTGACCAAGACAACACGGTAATAACCATTTAGGAAACAACTCAGATAAGCCAGGGCCCAAGAAGCCATAGGGTTATAGCTGTTCTGGGATGCATTTTAGAGCATTTTCCCAACCTTTTAATCCAATGGTGCCCTAAACAAAAAAATATGAGTAAGAAAAGAATTTTATTTTTCTTTCAAGGAAGACATAAGTTGTGCCCAAGGCTTAATATTCAAAGATGACAAAATAGTAGCTCACAACAAACTAACGAGCTATTTGCTCTCTGGATACATAGGTCGAATCTGTGAATATGGCCTTCCTCCCTACCCCCCCACCAAAAAAAAAAAAAGACAGCCACTGCCTATGCATCTCTCTGGTGTTAGACTGGGATGAAAGCAGAGGTTCAAATTGCCACAGTGCTGTGTTTCAAGTGAGTACTGACATACATATACATAGCATTCCTCCTCACTCCTCAACCCAAACTGTCAGAGGCAGCTACCTATATACATGCATGAAATGTGATTTATGAGGAAAGTGAAAATAATGATTACAGTAATGCATTCAACAGTACACACTGCCCCTTCACAAGCTATAGTAACCTTTTTTGTACACCTCTGTGATCTGTGAGAAAAGTAATACAAACAATCATCACACTGTCCTCAGCCCAAACAAAAGCTGTAATGACCTCATGAGCACATCTCTATGGTTAGACTATAATGGAAATTAAAGAAGTAACCCCCCATAACCTACTGTAGCTTTATATACACACCCAGATCTGAGCAGGGCTGGTTTTGGAATGGGTGCTGTTGAGAGAAGAGGCAATTATCAGCTTTATCCTAACAGGGTCAGCTCTATTCAGGTTAAACAGCATAATCAGAAAAATTAATACATTTTTTTCAATTTTTCCACAACCAGCAACAGCTTTTGTGAGGCCCTCACACAGTCAAGGATGATTAAGGGAGCCCTCTGTATCAATTTATGCAGTCTGGGGAGTGGGGGGCACCAGACTCCTTGAAGACTGAAGTGTCTGAATGCTCTGTAATATATTTTATGCATTACTTTTGAACTATAATTACTTGTTAGCTACATTTTTCACTGATAACCAAAACAATAATGCATGTGTCCTGGCATTATTAGGTGTATGCAGAGATAAAAATTAGTGTTTTTTTTACAAACACCATAGCAATACTAGTTTTGTACTTATTTCATCAAATAGCAATACATTGTGCAACACTGGTGCTGCCACACCAGATCAGCAAATGCTGTTTAGCAGTTGTCAAACAGCAGCGGGGTAATTCACTTTTATTTACCTCAGTGAGGAGTAATGCATAGCTGTCTCTGTCTCTGATTTCACAGACCTTTCCTGATTTTGCTCATAATTTTGCTCTGTCCCTCGTAAAAATTTTGATTTGCTAATTAATCATTCAGGAATACAGACAGTCAATAATTCCAGGCATCAGAGGTTTATAGCTGTTATTGTCCATAAAACTGCATGTTGAGGCAAAAGGTGTTATTCTATAGTTAGGTATTTTTTAAGTGAATTAGAGTAATATTTAAAACACGTTCCTGATTTTGAGCCTTTATTCTGCTATTATTTTTGGAATCGTGCTGAATTCTTCTGCAAGGAAGTTGAAAGTTGTAATATCTGGTGTTCTACCAGTGTTTATAAAACTCCCTGAAAGAAAGCAAAAACATCCCCGAAGATGGGAAACATCAGCAATTCTTAAAATACAAGGTTTGCACTCATATCAGTCACTCCAGCTTGCTGACCTCTCTACTGCGTACCTTGCACATTTTCATTATCAGCTTTATCCTAACATGGTCATATCACAGCCCTGTTCAGGTTAAAGAGCATAACCAGGAAATGAATACATTTTTCCTTACTTTTCCTATCCATCAGCTGCTTTTGTGGGGCCCCCACACAGTCAGTGATGATTAAGGGCCCCCCTTGCAGCCACAGGTATTGAAGGTATCTAAAGCTGGCTGTATTGTTGGTTTTAGTGGAGAGAATGTCCACCAAGCAGGGTTTAACTAAGCCAGAGGCAAAATATTTAATGGGATTGTGAAACCTGTTAATTAATAAAACACTGTTACTATTACCAGAGATATCTTTGAATTTTAAAGGAGATATAAATAAGAGTTATTACCCACCTAATTTATTAAGTATACAAGATTGCTGTACTTGTTTTGTTAGTTTGACAGACATGTTACAGAATATCAAGATAATATATTTTGCTTTGGTTGGGGGCCCCCAGCAACTGCAGGGTTTGCTGGTGCCTAAAGCCAGTTATGATGATGACTATATTCTTTTATCTTTTTTGTCTTTGCCTTGCAATCTGGTAGATCTTCTTTTTACCATTTGTTGCTCACTTTCTAGAAGCTCTTGAGTGCCTCTGGTGGCTTGTTCTTTGCTTTTACAACTATTCTATAAGCCTCTTTGGTAGCCAGCCAGTACTCTTTTTAAGCTTTGTCCATCCCTCCCACGTTTCCCTGCACTCCTTTCTTTTGTGACCTTCTGGACTTCTGCATTCTACCACCAATTTTCCTTATGTACCTTATTTCCATACCTGGCTTGGCCACATCTCTTCTACTGACCTCTCATAATAACTGTTTCGAGGCACCGCCATTCTTATTTCATCTTCACTTATTTAGCTTATCCATCTCCAGTTATTTACTCTTCTTTCTGAGGTGCTAGATCCCCAAGTATTTCCTTGTACTCTTGTGCTTTCTCTCCTGTCAATGTCCAGATCTTTAGCCTTGTTTATGTTGACCTTAAAGCCTTCTCTGGCCACTGCTTGCAGCTGATTGTGACAACCAGTGGTTTATACTGTGGGATGAATGTTTCATAGGGGATGACTTTGCAATTGTTAATTCTAGCCCAATGCCTTTTCCTTACCAGGAGGAAGTCTATGTTCTCCTCAACCACTCTTCCCAGGTACCTGATGCTGGTGACCTGCTCTAATATTTTCGGTTCTACCTCAGTTCCTTCTTATGATCTCCACATTTGCTGCCTTGTCTGTTCTCAGCTTTGCATTCAATCTTCTTTCATTTAGTACGATTCCTGTTTAGAACTGGCTTGTAAGGCCACGTCACCTGCATTTGGCAGCTTTGTCTGTCTGCCCCTACAGCCTGTTTGCTGACATAGTACATTGCTAGTATGAACAGGACTGGACTCATGGATGAACCCCACTGCACATTCTCCCCCACTGGAAGCACTGCTGTGAGACAAAACACAGTTCATACTTGTGTCACTGAATCACTGCTGCCTGATATGAGCAATCAGGCCATCCATTATCAAGATCAATACATTTTGATCTGCTTTATCGAAGACTTCTACCTGAATGTCATCACCTGTTTGTCAATGCAGCCCTTCTGTAAAGCACAGGCAGAGATCATGAATACAGTTCCATCTGTATACTGTAGTCAGGTTGCCATGTACTTGTCACTGATGCTGACAAAATCCCTCAGTGTCTTCAAATGCCTCTCTGTCACCATGATTTCTACATCATTTCCCTGACAAGGTGCACAGCCTCTGCTCCATGTTCTCCAGCCTCTGCTCCATGTTCTGCTATCCAGTGGATACAGCACTCTACACATGAATCTTACCCTGCTGGACACATCCTAGAGTCTATGAAGCTATATTGCTGCTCGCAGTTCTGTTCATTGCTTGCATCTACTCCAATATCAGCAGGGAAGACTGGATTCAGACCTGCAACTTTTTGCCAATAAGGTGGTAGACTTAACCATTCGTCCATCACAGCCAACACCCAGCATGTTTTTGGGAGGTGAAAGGAACACCACTCAGATGAGGGATACAAGTAAACTCCACACTTAGATTGATTCGACAATTAGTCTATGATTGGTCTATGACGTAAAGATCTTAATCATTTCATCACCTTTGCCTTCAAGAAAATATTGAACATAGTTTAATTACACACACACACACACATACACACACACACACACACACACACACACACACACACACACACACACACACACACACACAGACACACACATATATATATATATATATATATATATATACATATATATATATATATATATATATATATATATATATATATATATATATATATATACATATATATATATTATATATATATATATATATATATATATATATATACATACATATATACATATTTATAAACAAACATGCACAAACACACATATTGTAAACAATTGCGCTTCTGGAGAACAGAAAATCCAAAGTCCAAACAAGTAGCCTGAACGCTGGTTTATTGTTTAAAAATATTCTTAGCGTTTTCGCCACTCACACTGAGTAGCTTCTTCAGAGGAACTATTCAAAAAGGCGCCAAAACTTTTTGAATATTTAAATACAAATGATCAGATTATATCACTTCCTTGTTAACACCGAGAAAAGTGGATACAAGCAAAAAGAAATTTTTTTTGTTTAGAACACTTATAATCAGCGTTAACATAAGTCTTGTAGACTGAAGTTTTGAATGAACTAAAATGCTATAAGACATATTCAATCTGTACGTGCAAAAATGATTAAATATTAAATATAAAAATACAATTATAAAATATTCTTAAATGTGTGTATATAAAATTATTTCAAAGAAATTCATTTATTGAGTAAAAAATCAATAAAGTAATAAAATGAAAAAATAGAAAAATATTTAATTGGTCATAGATATTTACTACTAAAAAATTTCCTTATGTTTCTACTGATTGTATAGGCGTAGTTTAAAATATAAAAATAAATACAGTAATCAGTAGTCACCTCAAAAAGGACTTGTATTTCAACACAGGTGCTATATTGCAGCTGTCATTTAAACCGGGATTGTTAAAGCATCTAGCTTAAGCTGCCATTCAAGCTCCCGGTTCTCCAGTAATAAAGAAAAGGGGCCACCTCGAATAGTTACTGGTATATGATCTATCCCCATAAACTGAAAGCTGTGTCCTGGATTGTTTACTATATGTTTAGCTAATGCGTTTTCGCATTTCCCATTCTTAATAGCATAACAGTGTTGACATATGCACTCTCTAAATTTTCTGTCGGTTTTACCGACAAAAAATGCCAAACAACAAACACAGAATGCAATGTAAATGATAGACCTTGTTTCACAATTAATCTTAAATTTAATTTCGTATTTTTTCTCTCTAATACAAAATGTACTACCAGTCCGGATTACCTTGCACCAGTTACAAGAACCATAAGCCAATGTCCCTTTGAATCTATTAAAAGAATTAGAAACAGGGTTCCTTTGTAGTAACTCTTTAATATTACTTCCTCTTTTATATACCACTCTGGGCTTTGTTCCCAATTTCTCCACTAAAGAAGGATTACTAGAAATAAAATACCAATTTTTTTTAAATAATTTCCAATATTTGATTAGAGTTATTGTTAAAAGTGGTTATGAAACTCAAAGAGAAAGGGTTTTTGATGTCAGTAGCTCCTATGTTAGCACTTAAAGAAGAACTTACTAGAGTTACTGTGTTACCTGCACTCTCTCCAATGGTTTGTAGAGTTAAATTTTCATAGTTGAGCAATGGTTTGTAAAACCCTTTACACCTCTTAGTTTCTACCTCACATGTTAACTCATCAATCATAGCCTGGGGATACCCACGATTTATAAAAAGTTCCCTTAGAAATTCACATTCTGAAGTAAAATCAGATGGATTGCTACACATCCTCACTGCCCTAACCAATTGCACTTTGACAATAGCTCTCTTTTGTTTAAAAGGGTGTGAACTCGAATAGTGCAGGAAGGAGTTGCAATATGTGGCCTTCCTAAAAATTGTGGACTGGAACCTAGAGTTGATTTGGTCCTTAGTCAATTTTACGTCCAAATAGTCAATCTCATCAGTTGAAAAATTATGTGTAAATTTAAGAAAACCTGTAGATTCATTCAGGTACTCTACAAATGAGTGGGCAGATGGTGCTTCCCCTTTAAAAAGGATGAACACATCGTCCAAAAAACGAGTGTAATAGCAAATGTGTTCCATACAATCAGGTTTATTAAAAATGTTATGTTTCTCCCAGTATGCCATAAACATGTTCGCTACACTAGCACCACAGGGGGAGCCCATCGCCACCCCCTGTTTTTGAAGGTAGTAATCTTTTTCAAATATAAAAAGTTGGAGGTGAGAACAATATCTAGTAGTTCTGTAATAGTGTCAATTTCACTTTTTGGTGCCTTAAGTTCACTTAACAAAATACCTATCCATTCTATGGCTTCCTGGTGAGGTATTGAAGTATACAAATCGACAACATCGATTGTAAGAAAATTGCAAGAACTACTGTAATTAATACTATTAATGTTGGATAAAAAAGACTAAGAATCTTTGCAAATGCTTGGTATAAGTTTGATGTATTTAGAAAGAAAAGAGTCTATGAATTTGGAACAAGGATATGTCATAGAGGATCTCCCGTCCACTAATGCTCTCATAGGGGGGTTCCTGAAGTCCTTGTGGACTTTCGGTATCCCAAACATAACTGGAACTTTTGGTGAGATGATATCAATATACTTGTATGTGTCCACATCTATTCTCCCTACTAGATAAAGGTCCCTAAAATATCCTCTCAGTCTATTAAAACAACTATTAATTTCATTTAATGATGAAGTTCTATAGGCAGGAGAGTCCAAAACTAGTAGCATTCTTTCTATGTATTGTGCTTTTTCAAAAATAACCAAACCGCCCCCTTTGTCTGGTTTAATGACCCTCACGGGTGAGTGGCATAAGTTATTAAGCGCTACTAGTTGTTCCTTTGATATATTAAATGTATTCTTTTTGAACCAGTGGGATGTTTCCATATGTCTAATGTCAAGTTCGCATATGTTTTCAAACATACGCAGCCCAATGTGTAAGGGAGGGTTGAAAGTACTGGATAATTTCAAAACATTATTTGGGCCATTAGTGACATTGTTAAACAATAGTCTCAAATTAAGTTTGCGAACAAAACATTTCAGATCTATCAACAGTTTGGCTACATCACATTGTCTTGAAGGGACAAAGGTATTGCCAAGAGAAAGTAATTCAACTAGTTCAGGTTCAAGAACTAGTGAAGAGAAATTATAAATCTTAAAATCTCCTCTATTATTGGACACAATGTTAGGCAAATCTATATTGTATTCACCATATACAGGACCAATTACTTGTTCCAATTCCTGTTCTTGCCCTGGTATTGTCGATTGTTGCGGTTCCCTAAAAAACTTTGGTTGGGCATCGAACTGATATTGTTATCATCATGATTGTTTGAGTTCCTGTTATATGTCTCAAATTTACCATCCTTATTTCTATTCCTATTACTCCGCCTAGGCCCCCCCTCCCCTGTTTCCTCAACAGTCACATCAGCATTAACATTGGCTAATGGTGGGTTGTCATTATTGCCCATTGTGATACTATTAGAGGTTTCAGTAACCTCTTCTTGTGTATTGACCCCTATCAGTTTCGGGTAAGCTTTGTTTTGCTGATATGCAGCTCTATCTCTGAATAGCTTTTTAGATTTGTTAGATTTCATTTTAGTCATAAATGCATCTATACTTGAAAAAATGCGATTGTAGTCAAACTTAAATCTAAAAAAGTCTGTATTAAGTTTGATGTCATTATCTAACTGGTTGATCTCTTTGGTAAGCCTGTCTATATTCACAGAGTAATGTTTGATAATGAGTTCTAGTAATTGGGCGCCTTGTCTTTGAAAAAGCGCAGTCAAATCCGTCAAAAATTCAGTGTCGGGTATTAAACTTGATGGTGTAAAGTTGTTTCTAAGACCTTTAGGTATTATATCTTCATTTAGACATTGCTTGAAGTAAGCTACTTCAAGTTGTAACTTTCTAAGTTTCAGTACCTTGTTGTCAAATGTTTTAAGCTTGTCCACGATGTCATCTGGACGGACAAGAGGAGGACCAGCCATCAGCACTGGCGAACTCTTCATTGGAGGTTGAAAGAACATGGAAAAATCTCCCGTATTAGAAATCCATTCCGTTAGAGATGAAACGCCAATAAGTGCAGGCTCCTGGTTAGAGGAGATGTTAATTCCATTGAGTGAACAAGCTGGTGTGTCCTTTTGAGTATTAGGTGTTACTAAAGAACAAACAGGCTGAGCCGCTAGCAAGGAACACTGTTCAGTGTCTCCTGTTAGTTCAATACTAGTTGTATTTGCTTGAACATCCGAAATGGAAGTAAATCCATTAGGGCATCTTTTTTCGATGCTATCCAAACGTAGGTTCAATGAATCAGTCTTTGAGAGACTACCGTTAAGAGTGAAGTGATGTCCATATTGACAGGGGTATCCGTCAAAAAGATGTTTGGGCTAGTAGGACTCACTGGACGATCCGAAGCCATGAGACAAACTTATGGAGACCAATGAAACCAAAAAACAAACTGTAAACAATTGCGCTTCTGGAGAACAGAAAATCCAAAGTCCAAACAAGTAGCCTGAACGCTGGTTTATTGTTTAAAAATATTCTTAGCGTTTTTGCCACTCACACTGAGTAGCTTCTTCAGAGGAACTATTCAAAAAGGCGCCAAAACTTTTGATCTGATTCATTGAACCTACATTTGGATAGCATCGAAAAAAGATGCCCTAATGGATTTACTTCCATTTCAGATGTTCAAGCAAATACAACTAGTATTGAATGAACAGGAGACACTGAACAGTGTTCCTTACCAGCGGCTCAGCCTGTTCGTTCTTTAGTAACACCTAATACTCAAAAGGACACACCAGCTTGTTCACTCAATGGAATTAACGTCTCCTCTAACCAGGAGCCTGCACTTATTGGCGTTTCATCTCTAACGGAATGTATTTCTAATACGGGAGATTTTTCCACGTTCTTTAAACCTCCAACGAAGAGTTCGCCAGTGCTGATGGCTGGTCCTCCTCTTGTCCATCCAGATGACATCGTGGACAAGCTTAAAACATTTGACAACAAGGTACTGAAACTTAGAAAGTTACAACTTGAAATAGCTTACTTCAAGCAATGTCTAAATGAAGATATAATGCCTAAAGGTCTTAGAAACAACTTTACACCATCAAGTTTAATACCTGACACTGAATTTTTGACGGACTTGACTGCGCTTTTTCAAAGACAAGGTGCCCAATTACTAGAACTCATTATCAAACATTACTCTGTGAATATAGACAGGCTTACCAAAGAGATCAACCAGTTAGATAATGACATCAAACTTAATACGGACTTTTTTAGATTTAAGTTTGATTACAATCGCATTTTTTCAAGCATAGATGCATTTATGACTAAAATGAAATCTAACAAGTCTAAAAAGCTATTCAGAGATAGAGCTGCATATCAGCAAAACAAAGCTTACCCGAAACTGATAGGGGTCAATACACAAGAAGAGGTTACTGAAACCTCTAATAGTATCACAATGGGCAATAATGACAACCCACCATTAGCCAATGTTAATGCTGATGTGACTGTTGAGGAAACAGGGGAGGGGGGGCCTAGGCGGAGTAATAGGAATAGAAATAAGGATGGTAAATTTGAGACATATAACAGGAACTCAAACAATCATGATGATAACAATATCAATTCGATGCCCAACCAAAGTTTTTTAGGGAACCGCAACAATCGACAATACAAGGGCAAGAACAGGAATTGGAACAAGTAATTGGTCCTGTATATGGTGAATACAATATAGATTTGCCTAACATTGTGTCCAATAATAGAGATTTTAAGATTTATAATTTCCCTTCACTAGTTCTTGAACCTGAACTAGTTGAATTACTTTCTCTTGGTAATACCTTTGTCCCTTCAAGACAATGTGATGTAGCCAAACTGTTGATAGATCTGAAATGTTTTGTTCGCAAACTTAATTTGAGACTATTGTTTAACAATGTCACTAATGGCCCAAATAATGTTTTGAAATTATCCAGTACTTTCAACCCTCCCTTACACATTGGGCTGCGTATGTTTGAAAACATATGCGAACTTGACATTAGACATATGGAAACATCCCACTGGTTCAAAAAGAATACATTTAATATATCAAAGGAACAACTAGTAGCGCTTAATAACTTATGCCACTCACCCGTGAGGGTCATTAAACCAGACAAAGGGGGCGGTTTGGTTATTTTTGAAAAAAGCAATACATAGAAAAGAATGCTACTAGTTTTGGACTCTCCTGCCTATAGAACTTCATCATTAAATGAAATGAATAGTTGTTTTAATAGACTGAGAGGATATTTTAGGGACCTTTATCTAGTAGGGAGAATAGATGTGGACACATACAAGTATATTGACATCATCTCACCAAAAGTTCCAGTTATGTTTGGGATACCGAAAGTCCACAAGGACTTCAGGAACCCCCCTATGAGAGCATTAGTGGACGGGAGATCCTCTATGACATATCCTTGTTCCAAATTCATAGACTCTTTGCTTTCTAAATACATCAAACTTATACCAAGCATTTGCAAAGATTCTTGGTCTTTTTTATCCAACATTAATAGTATTAATTACAGTAGTTCTTGCAATTTTCTTACAATCGATGTTGTCAATTTGTATACTTCAATACCTCACCAGGAAGCCATAGAATGGATAGGTAGTTTGTTAAGTGAACTTAAGGCACCAAAAAGTGAAATTGACACTATTACAGAACTACTAGATATTGTTCTCACCTCCAACTTTTTTATATTTGAAAAAGATTACTACCTTCAAAAACAGGGGGTGGCGATGGGCTCCCCCTGTGGTGCTAGTGTAGCGAACATGTTTATGGCATACTGGGAGAAACATAACATTTTTAATAAACCTGATTGTATGGAACACATTTGCTATTACACTCGTTTTTTGGACGATGTGTTCATCCTTTTTAAAGGGGAAGCACCATCTGCCCACTCATTTGTAGAGTACCTGAATGAATCTACAGGTTTTCTTAAATTTACACATAATTTTTCAACTGATGAGATTGACTATTTGGATGTAAAATTGACTAAGGACCAAATCAACTCTAGGTTCCAGTCCACAATTTGTAGGAAGGCCACATATTGCAACTCCTTCCTGCACTATTCGAGTTCACACCCTTTTAAACAAAAGAGAGCTATTGTCAAAGGGCAATTGGTTAGGGCAGTGAGGATGTGTAGCAATCCATCTGATTTTACTTCAGAATGTGAATTTCTAAGGGAACTTTTTATAAATCGTGGGTATCCCCAGGCTATGATTGATGAGTTAACATGTAAGGTAGAAACTAAGAGGTGTAAAGGGTTTTACAAACCATTGCTCAACTATGAAAATTTAACTCTACAAACCATTGGAGAGAGTGCATGTAACACAGCAACTCTAGTAAGTTCTTCTTTAAGTGCTAACATAGGAGCTACTGACATCAAAAACCCTTTCTCTTTGAGTTTCATAACCACTTTTAACAATAACTCTAATCAAATATTGGAAATTATTTTAAAAAATTTGTATTTTATTTCTAGTAATCCTTCTTTAGTGGAGAAATTGGGAACAAAGCCCAGAGTGGTATATAAAAGGGGAAGTAATATTAAAGGGTTACTACAAAGGAACCCTGTTTCTAATTCTTTTAATAGATTCAAAGGGACATTGGCTTGTGGTTCTTGTAACTGGTGCAAGGTAATCCGGACTGGTAGTACATTTTGTATTAGAGAGAAAAAATACGAAATTAAATTTAAGATTAATTGTGAAACAAGGTCTATCATTTACATTGCATTCTGTGTTTGTTGTTTGACATTTTATGTCTGTAAAACCGACAGAAAATTTAGAGAGCGCATATGTCAACACTGTTATGCTATTAAGAATGGGAAATGCGAAAACGAATTAGCTAAACATATAGTAAACAATCCAGGACACAGCTTTCAGTTTATGGGGATAGATCATATACCAGTAACTATTCGAGGTGGCCCCTTTTCTTTACTACTGGTGAGCCGGGAGCTTGAATGGCAGCTTAAGCTAGACGCTTTTAACAATCCCGGTTTAAATGACAGCTGCAATATAGCACCTGTGTTGAAATACAAGTCCTTTTTGAGGTGACTACTGATTACTGTATTTATTTTTATATTTTAAACTACGCCTATACAATCAGTAGAAACATAAGGAAACTTTTTAGTAGTAAATATCTATGACCAATTAAATATTTTTCTATTTTTTCATTTTATTACTTTATTGATTTTTTACTCAATAAATGAATTTCTTTGAAATAATTTTATATACACACATTTAAGAATATTTTATAGTTGTATTTTTATATTTAATATTTAATCATTTTTGCACGTACAGATTGAATATGTGTTATAGCATTTTAGTTCATTCAAAACTTCAGTCTACAAGACTTATGTTGACGCTGATTATAAGTGTTCTAAACAAAAAAATTTCTTTTTGCTTGTATCCACTTTTCTCGGTGTTAACAAGGAAGTGATGTAATCTGATCATTTGTATTTAAATATTCAAAAAGTTTTGGCGCCTTTTTGAATAGTTCCTCTGAAGAAGCTACTCAGTGTGAGTGGCAAAAACGCTAAGAATATTTTTAAACAATAAACCAGCATTCAGGCTACTTGTTTGGACTTCGGATTTTCTGTTCTCCAGAAGCGCAATTGTTTACAGTTTGTTTTTTGGTTTCATTGGTCTCCACAAACACACATATGGCTGTCATTCATTTGGCAGACAACACAAATGAGTGAAAAAAAACTGATAATACAGATGTGTAACTGCACATTTGTGTGAATCACATTTGGTTGAATTCAAGCTTTACATATTGGACTGTGGATGAAAATGAATGTTTGACTGAAAAGGTGGAGTTTGTGAGACTGTGTATGATTCTGCTATAGCAGCAAGTTAGTTTTTTGGTTAGGATTAGGAAAGGGGATATATTTATTGTTGTGCATCATTGGTGCTGTGTGTCCTATGCCTTTTTTCATGATTAGTGATACTATTATGGAAATGTTTTTAGTACTGTAATCTGTAGGGTAAGGAATGGGGTTTTAGTAATGTAATGTGTAGGGTAGGGGTTTTATTAATGTACTGCATAAAGTAAGAGAAGGGTTTTTTTAGTAATGTAATGCATAGCGTAATGGAAAGGGTTTTTAGCATTGTAATGTGTAGGGTAAGGGAAGGGATGTTTAGTAATGTAATGCATAAGGTAAGAGAAGGGTTTTTAGTAATATAATGTGTTGGGTAAGGGAAGAGGGTTTTAGTAATGTAATGAGTAGTGTAAGGGAAGGGGTGTTTAGTAATCTAAAGCATAGGGATAGCGAAGGAGTTTTTAATGTCATCTGTAGGTTCAGGGAAGGGGGTTTTATTAATGTAATGGGTAGGGTAATGGAAAGGGTGTTTAGTAATGTATTGTGTAAGGTAATGGAGGGTTTTTTTATCAATGTAATGTGTAGGGTAAGGGAAGGGGTTGTTAGTAATGTAATGTGTAGGGTAAGGGAAGTGTTTTTTCATAATGTAATGTGTAGGATAAGGGAAGTGGTTTTTAGTAATGTAATAAATGGGTAAATGAAGGGGTTTTATTTATGTAATTTGTAGGGAAAGGGAAGGGGTTTTAGTAATGTAATGTGTAGGGTAAGCGAAGAGGCTTTTAGTAATATAATATGTAGGCTAAGGATATTACTTTGTATAATTATTTGAGTATGCCAGCACCTTTGGTACCAACAATTTTTGGTATACCAAAGGTGCATAAAGATTTGAATAATCCACCACTGAGATCCATTGTAGATGGTACAAACTCCATAACATTTGCAAGTGCAAAAGTAGTTGATAATATTTTAAAAAATATATATAACTACGGAGAAACATATTTGCAAGGATTCTTGGAGTTTTTTGTCTAATATCAATTTGGTGCAATACAATGAGGACCTTAATTGTTTGACGATAGATGTGAGGGATTTGCATGCTTCCTTCCCACACAATGAGGGTGTAGAGTGGATTTTCTGTCTATTGCTTAGGAAAAGACCCCCTGATCCTGAAGTAAGTTTAGTGGTCGAATTGTTAGACATTATTCTTACAAATAATGATATTTTCTACAATGGTAATTACATTTTGCAAAAAACAGGTGTTGCAATGGGCTCCCCATGTAGGGCTAGTTTTGTGAACCTCATGATGGCCCAGTGGGAATATGAACATGTATTTTCAAATAATCCATTTTCGAACAACATCTGTTTGTATACTCAATATTTGGATGATGTATTTATTTTGTTCAAAGGTGACGAACCCATAGTACTTGAATTTATGGCATTTTTGAATAATACCACTGGATTTTTAGAATTCACATAGACTTTCAATAAGATATGATTTCATATTTAGACATTGAGTTGAGGAAAGATTTGGTACATAAAAATTATTTATCTAAAATTTATAGAAAAAGTACTTATTCTAACAGCTTTCTTCATTTCTCAAGCTCACATCCTTTTCATCAACAACGATCTGTCATCAAGGGGCAAGTGGTTAGAGCTGCCCATATGTCTTTTTTATCATCTGATTTCCTTGACAAAATCAAATGTCTGAAAAATATGTTTCTAAGACATGGTTATCCAGAGTTTTTATTGGATAAACTTATAAATGAAGTTACCCACAAAAGAGCCATTGGCTAGTATCGTCCAATTTTGGGCACCACCCATATGTCTTTTATGATTATTTCTTCTAATTCTAATACTATTACAGAACCTACCCTTGATGGGTCTGATATCTTTTTGAATATGAATATACAAGGTGATACAATAGTAAGAAATTTCAGTGCTAGTTTTATTACATATTTTTCTATGAATGCTAATTACTTAAGGGAGATTTTATATAAGAACTGGAATTTGTTACTTGACAACCCTAATGTTAGGAACATAACAGAACCAAAACCTAGACTTGTATTTAGAAGAGGGCCTAATTTTAAAAAAATACTGGAGACTAAGCCCTTTACTACAGTACACAATGCAGGCATGTTCAAGTATGATGCATGTGCCTACTGTAAGTATATGGATATAGGTAAAACTTTCTTTGTTGACAATTTTAGATATACAATAACAAAGAAATGTAATTGTAATTCAGAGATGTTGGTTTATCTTGCCAGTTGCCAATGTTGTACAGGGTTTTACATTGGTAAAACCAAGCGAAAATTTAAAGAGCGTGTGCACAAACATCTGTATCATATATCTAAGAACAAACTAGAGAATGCTTTGGCAAGACATATTATTAGTAATCCTAGCCATCATTTTAAATTCAGGGTGATTGATCAGATGGTTTATGACCCGAGAGGTGGTGCTTGTAGTTTAAAGTTAGAAAGGTTAGAGTTAATATGGCAACTATGGTTGAACGCACACAGTTTTCCAGGCCTTAATGATATGTGCAATATAGCTTGTCTGCTAAAATTAAATAATTTGGAGAGAACTATTTTAACATATATATTTTATTGTACATTTAATTTTTTTATATATAGGTACATTCATATGTGTATTTATGTATTTTTTAAATCTTTTTTTGAATGTAATGGTTGTTTGTCATAGGGGATAGTTGTTTTAAGTTAATGTTTCATTTCTATTTGTTAATTTGAAACATGTGATGCATATGAGAGATATTTAAGTAAGTTCCCTGTTTTATTGTATCTGATGAAGTTTGGGTAGAAACCTAGACGAAAAGCACTTCATTAAATTTTCTTTGCTGGTTCCTCAGTTTGTCGGGGGGTTTTACCTAGTTTTACTCTGTGGGGTTAGGGAAGGGGTTGTTAGTAATGCAATGTGTAGGGTAAGGAAAGGGGATTTAATAATGTAATGTGTAGGGTAAGAGAAGGTGTTTTTAGTAAACTAATGCATAGTGTCAGTGAAGGGAAGGACTTTTTAGTAATGTTATATACAGGGTAAGCAAAGGGATTTTCTGTGAAGTAATGTGTAGGGTAAGGGAAGGGGCTTTGAGTAATATAATGTATATGGTAAGGGAAGGGGGTTTAGTAATATAATGTGCAGAGTTAGGGAAGGGGTTGTTAGTAACTGCAATGTGTTGGGTTAGGGAAGGGGTTGTTAGTAACTCAATGTGTAAGGTAAGGGAAGGGGTTTTTAGTAATGTAATCTGTAGGGTAAGGTATGCAATTTTTAGTAATGTAATGTGTAGGGTTAGGGAATGGGTTTTTAGTAATGTGATGTGTAGGGTAAGGGAAGAGGTTTTTACTAATGTAATGCATAGTTAAGGGAATTGAAGCATTTTTAGTAATGTAATGTGTAGGGTAAGGGAAGGGGTTTTAGTAATGTAATGTGTTGGCTAAGGGAAGGGGTTTTTAGTAATGCAATGTGTATGGTAAGGGAAGGTGATTTTAGTAATGTAATGTGTAGGGTGAAGGAAGGGATTTCTAGTAATGTAATATGTAGGGAAAGGGAAGCGGTTTTTAGTACTGTAATGTGTTGGGTTAGAGAAGGTGTTTTGTAATGTAATGTGTAGGGTAACGGAGGGTATTTTTTGTAATGTAATGTAATGTGTAGGGTAACGGAGGGTATTTTTTGTAATGTAATGTCTGGGGTAGGGGAAGGGCTTTTAGTAATGTAATGTATAGAGTAAGGAAAGGGGGGTTAATAATGTAATGTGTAGGGTACGGGAAGGGGTTTTTAGTAATGCAATGCGTATGGTACAGGAATGTGGTTTTAGTAATGTAATGTGTAAAGTAAAGGTAGGGGATTTTAGTAATATAATGTGTAGGGTTAAGTAAGGGGGGTTTAGTAATGTAGTGTGTAGGGTAAGGGAAGGGGTTCTGAGTAATGTAATGTGTAAGGTTAAGGAAATGTTTTTTAGTAATGCGATGTGTAGGGTAATGGAATGTGTTTTTTTAATGTTATGTCTAGGGAAGGGGAAGTGGATTTTGAGTAATGTAATGTGTAGGGTAAGAGAAGGGGGTTTAAGTAATGTAATATGTAGGGTTAGGGAAGGGGTTATTAGTAATGTAATGTGTAGGGTAGAGGAAGGGGGTGTTAGTAATGTAATATGTAGGGTAATGGAAAGGGTTTTAGTAATGTAATATGTAGGGTAAGAAAAGGGGTTTTTAGTAATGTAATGTGTAGGGTAAGGGAAGGGGGGTTTTGTAGTGTAATGCGTATGGTAAGGGAAGGGGAATGGTCTTCAGTAGTGTAATGCATAGCGGAAGGGGAAGGAATTTTTAGTAATGTAATGCATGGGGTAAGGGAATGGGTTTTTAGTAATATAATGTGTAGGGCAAGGGAAGGAGTTTTTAGTAATGTAATATGTAGGGTTAGGGAAGGGTTGTTTAATAATGTATTGAGTAGGGTAAGGGAAGGGTTTTTAGTAATGTAGTGTGTAGGGTAATGGAAGTGGTTTTTAGTAATGTAATGTAAGGTAAGGGAAAGGGTTTTTAATAATATAATGTATAGGGTAAGGGAATGGGTTTTCAGTAATGTAATGAGCAATGGAAGGGGTATTGAGTAATGTAATGTATAGAGTAGGAGAAGGTGTTTTTAGTGATATAATGTGTAGTGTAAGGGAAGGGGGTTTTATTAGTGTAATGCATAGGGTAAGGGAAGGGGTGTTTAGTAACGTAAAGCATAGGGTTAGGAAAGGGGTTTTAGTAATGCAATGTGTAGGGTAAGGGAAGGGGAGTTCATAATGTAATGTGTAGGGTAAGGAAAGGGGTTCTTAGAAATGTAATGTGTAGGGTAACAGAAGGGTTTTTTTGCAATGTAATATGTAGGCTAAGGGAAGGCATTTTTAGTAATGTAATGTGTAGGGTAAGGTAAGGTGTTTTTAGTAATGTAATATGTAGGGTAAGGGAAGGGAGTGTTCGTAATATAATATGTAGGTTAATGGAAAAGATTTTAGTAATGTAATATGTAGGGTAAGAAAAGGGTTTTTTAGTAATGTAATGTATAGGGTAAGGGAAGGGGGGTTCGTAATGTAATGTGTAGGGTAAGGGAATGGGGTGTTCGTAACATTATATGTAGGGTAATGGAAAGGGTTTTAGTAATGTAATATGTAGGGTAAGAGAAGGGTTTTGTAGTAATGTAATGTAATGGGTAAGTGAAGGGGTGTTTAGTAATATAATTTGTAGGGTAAGGGAAGGGGGTTTTAGTAATTGCACTTGTAGAGTAAGGGATTTTTTAGTAGTGTAATGCATAGGGTAAAGGAAGGAGTTTTTAGTAATGTAGTGCAAGGGGTAAGGGAAGGGGGTTTTAGTAATGTAATGTGTAGAGTTAGGGAAGGGGTATTTAGTAATGTAATGTGTAGGGTAAGTGAAGAGTTTTTAGGAATCTAGTGTGTAAGGTAAGGGAAGGGTTTTTTAGTAATGTAATGTGTAGGGTAAGGGAATGGGGTTTCTAGTAATGTAATGTATAGGGTAAGACAAGGGGTTTTAATAATGTAATGTATAGGGTAAGGGAAGGGGGTTTTAGTAATGTAATGTGTAGTGTAAGAGAAGGGGGTTTTAGTAAAGTACTCTGTAGGGTTAGGGAAGGGGTTGTTAGCAATGCAATGTATAGGGTAAGGAAAGGGGTTTGTAGCAATGTAATGTGTAGGGTAAGGTATGCAGTTTTTAGGAATGTAATGTGAAGGATTAGGGAAGGGGTTTTAGTAATGTGATGTGTAGGGTAAGGGAAGGGGTTTTAGTAATACAGTGTGTATGGTAAGGGAAGGTGGTTTTAGTAATGTAATGTGTAGGATAAGTGAAGTGGGGTTTAGTAATGTAATGTAATGTGTAGAGAAAGGGAAGTTTTTTTTAGTATTGTAATGTGCAGGGTTATGTAAGGCAATGTGTAGGGTAATGGAAGGGATTTTAGTAATATAATGTCTGGGGTAGGGGAAAGGCTTTTAGTAATGTAATGTGTAGGGTAAAGGAAAGGTTTTTTAATAATGTAATGTTTAGGGTAAGGGAAGGGGGTTTTAGTAATGCAATGTGTATGGCATGGGAATGTGGTTTTAGTAATGTAATGTGTAGAATAAGGGAAGGGGGTTTGAGTAATGTAATGTGTAAGGTTAGGGAAGTGTTTTTTAGTAATGTGATGTATAGGGTTATGGAATGTGTTTTTAGTAATGTTATGTCTAGGGTAAGGGAAGGGAGGTTTAGTAATGTAATACATAGGGTAAGGGAAGGGGGTTTTAGTAATGTAATGTGTAGAGTAAGGGAAGTGGATTTTGAGTACTGTAATGTGTAGGGTAAAAGAAGGGGTTTAGTATTGCAATACGTAGGGTTAGGGAAGGGGTTGTTAGTAATGCAATGTGTACAGTAAGGGAAGGAGTTTTTGTAATGTAATGTGTAGAGTAAGGGAAGGGGCTTTAGTAGTGCAATGTGTAGGATAGGTGGAGGAAAGGACTTTTTAGCAATGTAATATATAGGGTAAGGGAAGGGATTGTTATTAATTTAATTTGTAGGGTAAGGGAAGGGTTTTTTAGTAATGCAATGTGTGGGTTAATGGAAGGGGTTTTCAGTAATGTTAGGTCTAGGATATGGAAAGGGGCTTTTAGTAATGTAATGCATACCGTAATGGAAGGGGGTTTAGTAATGTAATATGGGGGTTTTAATAATGTAATATGTAGGTTAAGGGAAGGAGTTTTTAGTACTGTAATATGTAGTGGAAGTGAAGGGGATTTTAGTAATAAAATGTGTAGGGTAAGGGAAGAGTTGTTTTGCAATGTAATGTGTAGGCTAGGGTAAGGGGGTTTTAGTAGTACAATGGGTAGAGTAAGGGAAGGAAAGGGGTTTTTAGTATTGTAATGTGCAGGGTAAAGGAAGGGGGTTTTATTAATGTAATGTGTATAGTAAGGGAAGAGGGTTTTAGTAATGTAATGTGTAGGGTTAGAGAATGTGTTTTTAATAATGTAATGGGTAGGGTAAGGGAAGGGGGTTTTAGTATTGTAATGTGTAGGGTAAGGGAATGTGTTTTTAGTAAATTAATGCATAGAGTAAGTGAAGAGAAGAACTTTGTAATAATGTAATGTGTAGTGTATGTGAAGGGATTTTTAGTAATATAATGCGTAGGGTAAGGGAAGGGATTTTTAGTAATGTAATGTGTAGGAATAATGGAAGGGGGGGTTAACAATGTAATGTGTAGGGTAAGGGAAGAGCTTTTTAGTAATGTAATGTGTATGGTAAGGGAAGGGTTTTTAGTAATGTAAAGTGTAGGGTAAGGGAAGGGGTTTTTAGTAATGTAATTTGTAGGGTAATGGAAAGGGTTTTGGTAATGGAATGTGTAGGATAAGACAAGGGGAATTTAGTAATGTAATGTGTATGTTAAGAAAAGGCGGTTTTAGTAATGTAATATGTAGGGTAGGGTAAGGAAAGTTTTTTTTTTTTTAGAAATGCAATGCGTATGGTAAAAGAAGACGTTTTAAGTAATGTAATTTGTAGGGGAAAGGAAGGGTGTTTTAGTAATGTAATGTATAGGGTAAGGGAAGGGTTTTAATAATGTAATGTGTGGTGTAATGGAAGGGGTATTTATTAATGTAATGTGTAAGGTAAGGGAAGGGGTTTTTAGTAATGTAATGCATAGATAAGGGAAGGAATAGGAGAAATGTTACAATTAGAACACGAGTAAGGTGGTGCAAGGGGGTGAATCTCCTAATACTAGCCCTGCACATTACATAACTAAAAACCCTATCTCTAGCAGTATCACTATTCAGAAGATGCTTAATTTGGGTTTTGCAGCAGGAGTTTATTGATACTTTGCTTGTCACACATTTGTGTTGTTGCTCATTTTTGTCAATCATTTGTGGTGTGATCAATGATCGTAGGGGAAGTGTTTTATAGTAATGTAATGTGTAGGGTAAGGGAAGTGGTTTTTAGTAATGTAATGCATAGGGTAAGGGAAAGGGTTTTTAGTAATGTAATGCATAGGGTAATTGAAGGGAAGGGTTTTTTTTTAGTGATGTAATGTGTAGGGTAAGGGAAGAGGTTTTTAGTAATGTAATGTGTAGGGTAAGGAAAGGATTTTTAGTAATATAATGTGTAAGGTAAGGGAAGGGGGGTTTAGTAATGTAATGCAAAAGGTATGAGAAGGGGTTTTTAGTAGTATAATGTCTAGGGTAAGGGATTTTTTTTTAGTAATGGACTATAATGTGTAGGGTTAGGAAATCTGTTCTGCTAGCATTAAAATCTGTGTTGGTTACATTTTTAATAATCATTTTAAATCGAGTTGCTGGCTACTGAGACTTGTCTGCATACATCAACTGGACATAAACTGATTTAAATATATTTTCTGCACTTATTTAAGATTTGAGTGAGTAAATATTGTGTGTCTTGCATTCAGTAAATATTGTGTGTGTCTCTGACTCTCTGCAGTAGTTATTAGAGTGCTGTGAAATTCCTTTGTTAAGTGTTAATTAGCTTGGGGGTTTCTGCTAGCATTAAAATCTGTGTTGGTTACATTTCTAGTAATCATTTTAAATCGAGTTGCTGGCTACTGAGACTTGTCTGCATACATCAACTGGACATAAGCTGATTTAAGTATATTTTCAGCACTTATTTAAGATTTGAGTGAGTAAATATTGTGTGTCTTGCATTCAGTAAATATTGTGTGTGTCTCTGAATCTCTGCAGTAGTTCCCCACCCTTCCCTCCCTGTTTCTTGTTGTGGTGTTAATCTTGGGTGGCTTTAGAATTGCCTGCCCCTGCTGTAAATCTCTTTTTGCACACTCCTCCTGGACCCATCTCATTTGCTCACTCAACTGAGTACAGTGAGATCATATTTTGATTTTGGATACTCTTACCAGTCCCATCTCCTCTGCAGTGTACAGAGAGAGCACTTCGGAAGGGCATTCCCCTATAGTATCTTAATCTGCTCTGTTTCCTCCATCTCAAAAAAAAAAAAAAACATTTTGCACTTCATCTGCCTTACTGTATTTGTGTTTCCTCCTACTTTATTACCTTATTTTGCTTTTGCCTCTTTTAACATTTTAAAGTGGAACCTGTGTGTTGAGAGACAGCCTTACAAGACTATCTGCAAATATATAGAGCTGAGTATATTTTTCTGTATTATTCTGTATTATAGAGCTAAATTGTTGCTTAGATATCTGTTGTCTTACTGTTCTGCAAATATACAGAGATCAGTATATATTTTTTTGGTTTTATAATTTGCACTCTGATTCCTCACATCTCTGTTGAAACTGGTCCCCCCTGTTCTTGGTTGTAGTTTAAATTTGGTGGCTTTTGCAGTGCCCGGCCCACTGTTGATTTGATCTAGGACACTCCCCCAGTACCATCTCTTTACCGCATTCTACCTAATAAACCCTTTCTGCACTTGCTTTTAGTCCTTTTTAATTTAATTAAATTTTTCAAACTGTGTGTGGACTAATATTGCTACATACTCAAGTGTGCCAGCTTACACTGCATGTGAATTGTTTTACTACTGTTTTTACTACTTTTCTGAAAAAAAAAATTATCTGCTTTTACTGTATTTGTGTTTCTTCCTACTTTATTTTGCTTTTGCGTCATCTTAAAAGTACTCAATTGTATTTATTACTGCTTGGTGTATCTCATTCTAAGCCTTTTAGTTTAAGCACTTGGGCTTCAGACCAGTTGTTTTACATTAGGAAGGTTTGTGGCCTGCACTGTGGTGGCAGGACAGGTAGCTTACATCCTTCTAAGTTGGGAACTGCTGATTGAGGGCTCAGTGTCTGTTATTCTAAAAGTATATTAGTTCTGGTTTAAGCACTTGGGCTTCAGGCCAGTTATTTTACATTAAGAAGGTTTGTGGTCTGCACTCTTGTGGGAGGAGAGGCTGGACTCTGCCCTTCTGAGCTGGGAATTTCTGGTTAAAGGCTTATAGTGCCTGCATATTTGAACTGTTTCTTACTGAAATTGGTACACCTTGTTTGCTGTAGCATAGACTAGATCCAGGCCTGCTGAATCTAGCTTTGTTTGTATGCTTGTTGTTTGTTTGCTTGTTATTTTCCTGAAACGCTAATTCCACCTAAAATGTGGCTTTTCAGTGCTTCTGTGGATCCCTAGTGATATCTGCATTGCTTACTGTACTTATTTCCTTGTTTCACTTGAAAGAAAGTTACTGTTTGTCATTTTTGCATTTAAGTTACCTGTAACACATTGCATTTAAGTTACCTGGCACTTGCTCACTAAAGCAATTATATAAGTCAGCACTAAAAAATTAAAAGCACTACACCCTCACAAACTCCCATTGCGTACCTTGTTCCCCATAAACACTTTTTTTCAATTATAAAGCAAATCCCAATACTATTCTAGCATGTCCAAAGGTCAGTTGTCAATCTCCTCTGGTCCAGCTGGTGAATCTGGGAATCTTGAGGCAATGTTACAACTGCCTCATGTACACAGACAACCCTCTCCTCCTCCCAACAAATTCCAACACATGTGAGAGATGCAACCATATAGCCATACTGGAGGCTAAGCTCTCTCAACTCAGTACTGGCGAAACCAGTCAGGAGGAGAAGGAAACCACACTCACTACAATTCCAGTCTCACATAGACCTACCACGACAGCAAACCAAACACATAAACACACAAAAACATACTCGGAGGCTCTAAATAAAAATCTGCCTAACAGCAGAGACTTCCAAAGCAGACACCCAAGCAACCGCTACCCCAAAACAAAACACGTGCAACACATAGCTCACAAAGCCAGTGTGCCGAACAGTCACAGCCCTTAAGGCTAAACAACACACCTGATACACTTGTAATAGGTGACTCTATCGTCAGGCACACTGACGTCCCGCTCACCAGGCTGAACAAGGAGAAGGTCACGGTGAGCTGCCTGTCGGGTGCTAGGATCCGCCACATAACACAAGCACTCAGGTCACTCCAAGGCAAGTACAAATATGACTCAGTCATTGTCCATGCTAGTGTGAATGACCTGAGACGTACCTCCCTGGACTACATGAAAAGAGACATAGAGGAGCTCTCTGAGCATGTAGCCCAGGCCGGTATGACCCTGACCTTGAGTAGCATCTTACCCTCACCAAGAATGATGCCACAATATGAAGACAAGATGATCAATTTCAACAATTGGCTTAAGTATTGGTGTCATTCAAAGGGGATCCAATGCCTGTCAGCCTGGGATGACATGCTCGACAAGCCACAATGCTTCTCTAGGGACGGCTTGCACCTGTCACCCATGAGCTTTCGGATATTGGCAAAGGCTCTTGCTACCCCCATAGTGCCTTTTTTAGACAAGGCTCAAAAGACAAACCCACCTCCATAGGTATCACAAGGGATAAGAAACTAAGAGTAATGCTACTCAATGCCAGAAGTCTAAACCTCAAGATGCACGCACTCAAAACTCTCCTTAGCATGGAGAACATCGATATCTGTGCAGTAACAGAAACCTGGTTCAAGGCTCCTGAGAGCACCCCAGCACTACCAGATTATACCTCATACCATGCTTTTGGCCCCAAAACTTGGACCGAACCACAAAAGGAGGGGGAGTATCAATATTCGTCAAAGATACCCACACCTCCAGTTTGGTGGCACAGCACGAAGCATCAGAGACCATCCATGTGCAACTAACAGTGGATAAAACTGCCTTCCAGTTTATAGCCTGCTACAGACCACCCTCCCAAACCCAGGAACCCCACTCGGCCTTCCTGAGAACACTGGAAAATATGAAGGTCTCTCCAAACACCATTATATTGGGTGACTTCAACTACCCCAACATAGCATTACTCAAGCTCCAACACCCTAGCCCAAAGGTTCCTAGAATTTATAAACTCAAATGCTATGGAACAACTTGTTACCACTCCCACAAGAGGGTAAAACATACTGGATCTGATCATCACCAACATGGGGACTCTATGCTCCAGACCAGAAGTGTATCCCTCATTGGTAAGATCAGACCATAAACTAATCTCACTGGATAGTCACATTCCGACTCCACCCCCTGCCCTGAAAACCACAGTGAAAAACTTCTCAAATGCAAATTTCACACTCCTCAAAACCGAGGTGGAATCCTTCAAAGCCCCCGGGCCTATGGAAAATACGGCCCAGACTGCAGAATCCTTTATAAATGCATTCTATGAACACCTTCAGGAATGCATGGATCATGCAATCCCAAATAAAACCAAGTCCCAATCCTCCAAAGGCAGACGTCCTGTCTGGTGGACCCCAGCCATAAACAAACTATACAATAGAAGGAGGAAGCTACTACATGATAGAGCAAAATCCCAAAAGGGAAGGAATCTCTGATCAGTATTAGCAAAAACTATGGGCACTCATAAAATCGTCTAAGGCCAGCTTCGAGAGAAAAATTGCACAGGACACTAAGGATAATCACAAGGCTTTCTTTAGTTATGTTAGGAACCTGGGTGGGAATTCCCAGATATGCTCAGAATTAGTCCAAAATGACAAAAATACACCGAACCCACAGACATTGCCAACATCCTAGCTGACAGGTTCAGTGCAAACTTCTCCCCCACCAAAAGGGCAAATATCTATCCCAGCAGAGTGCTGCCCCCCTGACATCTCAGATGCTCAGGTAAGAGCTGCCCTCTCCAAAACAAAAAAACACAGCATCAATGGGACCAGACGGTGTCCCGGGCTGCATCCTACATGAACTCCAAGAAGAGCTAAACCCAAACATAAAACTACTGTTCAATCTCAGCCTTACTACAGGATATGTACCCAAAGAGTGGAGTACAGCAACAGTGGTCCCTCTCCACAAAGGTGGTGCCTCAACGGATCTTGGAAACTATCGCCCCATAATCCTGACTAGCTTGGTCTGCAAAGCTATGGAAAGGATCATCATGGACCTCATAAATAAAGATATTGGGGACCTACAGACACTGGATCCTACCCAGTTTGGCTTTGTTAAGGGCAGATCCTGCCTCTTAAACCTGGTTGATTTCTTTGAAATAGTCACCAAGGCCATTGACGAGGGGAAGGTGGTCCACACAGCCTACCTGGACCTCGCAAAAGCCTTTGATACAATACCCCACTCGGGCATTATAGATAAGCTCACCAGCTTAAATATAAACCCATCTGTCACTAGATGGGTTGCAAACTGGCTCAAGGACAGAACCCACATGGTTAGAATTGCTGGAGCCATGTCAGACTCCAAACCAGTTACAAGTGGCATCCCACAAGGCTCAGTCCTGGGACCTCTCTAGTTTGGTATATATTTCTCGGAGGTACAGGCCAACACGGAAGGACTGTGGCTGACCAAGTTTGCAGATGACTGCAAACTGGGCGCCATAATTGACACTCCAGCCAACACAAGCATCCTCCAAAAGGGCCTCATAAAAACAGACAACTGGTGCCAGAGCCTTGGCCTGAAGCTAAATGCCAAAATGTGTATAGTCATCCCCTTTGGCAAAAACAAAGTGCCCACAAATTACCACATAGGTGGTAATCCATTAAGTACAGAAGAAGTAATTAGGGACCTGGGGACCCAAGTTGATAGCAATCTCTCATTTGACAACCACGTGGCCAAAGTGGTTAGAAAAACATTTTATATAGCCCACCTAATCATGAAGGGATTCACATCTAGATCAAGGGAGGTCATCGTGCCTCTTTACTCATCCCTCATCAGGCCCATAATTGAGTACAATGCCCCTTTTGGGATGTACCTTACCAGACACCTGCAGCAACTGGAAAGACCCCAAAAGTACCTCACCAAGAGGATCAAAGGGCTCAAACAGATGCCATATGCTGCCCGGTCAAAGAAACTCCTGCTCTACTCAGTGGCATACCGCCTGCTCAGAGGCGATCTGTGCCTGACGTATAAAGCCATGTCCAACCCGGAATTAATGGACATGCTGCACCTCAGAAAATCCAAATCCCATCGAGCTACGCACTCGAGACGTGAACCTCAGCACTGAAATAAATAGGACATGCTGGAGGGACAGATTCATAACCCAGAGGCTCCCTTCACTCTGGAATAAAATCCCAGTCCAGGTTAGGCAGAGTCCCTCATTGACTCTCTTCAAGAGGAATCTTGATGAGTGGATGGGAGATCGTAGGTTTACCCCGGGTATCACTTCTGTGTCACTGTTAGACAGAGGCACAGTATACTAACCTCGAAAAAGGGCATAGCAAAATTAATTTAAAATGGGTGGTGAAAGCCAAACACACTCTGGCTAGGCTTATAAATGCCCTAGGGCAAATAGCCTAGTATGAACCTATGAACCTATGAACCTATAATGTAATGTGTAGGGTAAGGGAAGGGGGTTTTTAGTAATGTAATGTGTAGGGTTAGGGAAGGGTTTTTTAGTTATGTAATGTCTAGGGTAAGGCAAAGGGTTTTTAATACTGTAATGCACAGGGTAGGGGAAAGGATTTTTAGTAATGTAATGTAATTGGTGAGGGGAAGTGGTTTTATTTATGTAATGTGTATGGTAAGAGAAGTAGTATTTAGTAATGTAATGTGTATGGTAAGAAAAGAGGTTTTTGGTAATGTAATGTTCAGGGTAAGGGAAGGGAAAGGATTTTTAGTAATGCAATGTGGCTTTAGTAATGTAACATGTAGGGTAAGGATAGGGGTTTTAGTAATCTAATGTGTAGGGTTAGGGAAGGGATTTTTAGTAATGTAATATGTAGGGTAAGGGATAATATTTTTAGTAATGTAATATCTAGGCTAAGGGAAGGGGGTTTAGTAATGTAATTCATAGGGTAAGGGAATGGAAAGGGTTTTTAATAATATAATGTGTAGGGAAAGGAAAGGGGGTTTTAGTAATGTTATGTGTAGGGTAAAGGAAGGGATTTTTAATGTAATGTGTAGGGTAAGGGAAGGGGGTTTTAGTAATGTAATATAATGTGTAGGGTAAGAAAAGAGGGTTTTAGTAATGTTATGTGTAGGGTAAAGGAAGGGATTTTTAGTAATGTAATGTGTAGGGTAAGGGAAGTTTGTTTTTAGTAATGTAATGTAATGTAATGTGTAGGGTAAGGGAAGGGGGTTTAGTAATGTTATGTGCAGGGTAAAGGAAGGGATTTTTAGTAATATAATGTGTAGGGTAAGAGAAGGGTTTTAGTAATGTAATGTGTTGGGTAAGGGAAAGGGGTTTTAGTAATGTAATGTCTGGGGTAAGGGAAGGGAGTTTTAATAATGTTTGTACAGGGTAAGAGAAGGGAAGGGTTTTTTCAGTAATGTAATTTGTAGGGTAAGACAAGGGGGGTTAGTAATGTAATGTATAGGGTAACAGAAGGGTTGTTTAACAATGTAATGTGTAGGTTAAGTTTTAGTAATTTCATTTGTAGGGTTGGGGAAGGGGTTGTTAGTAATGCAATTTGTAGGGTAACGGAAGGGGGTTCTGGTAATGTTATGTGTGGTGTAATGGATTTTTTTTTATTTATGTCTAGGGTAAGGGAATGGGTTTTTAGTTATGTAATGCATAGGGTAAGGGAAGGGGTTATTAGTAATGTAATGTGTAGGGTAAGGGAAGAGTGTTTTATTATGTAATCTGTAGGGTAAGGGAAGGGGGTTTAGTAATGTAATGTGTAGAGTTAGGGAAGGCATTTTTAGTATTGTATTGTGTAGGGTAAGTGAAGGGACTTTTAGTAATGTAATGTGTAGAGTAAGGGAAGGGGTGTTTAGTAATGTAATCCACATGGTAAGTGAAGGGTAGGGGGTTGTAGTAATGTAATGTGTGGGCTAAAGGAAAGATGGGTTTAGTAATGTAATATGTAGGGTAAGGGAAATGTTTTTTAGTAATATAATGTGTAGGGTAAGGGAAGACGTTTTTAGTAATGTAATGTGTAGAGTTAGGGAAGGGTTTTTTGTAATGTGATGTACAGAGTAAGGGAAGGGTTTTAATAATGTAATGTGTGGGGTAATGGAAGGGGTATTTATTAATGTAATGTGTAAGGTAAGGGAAGGGCTTTTTAGTAATGTAATGCATAGGGTAAGGGAAGGAATAGGAGAAATGTTACAATTAGAACACGAGTAAGGTGGTGCAAGGGGGTGAATAATCCCCTAATACTAGCCCTGCACATTACATAACTAAAAACCCTGTCTCTAGCAGTATCACTATTCAGAAGATGCTTAATTTGGGTTTTGCAGCTGGGGTTTATTGATACTTTGCTTGTCACATATTTGTGTTGTTGCTCATTTTTGTTAGTCATTTGTGGTGTGATCAATGATCGTAGGGGAAGTGTTTTTTAGTAATGTAATGTGTAGGGTAAGGGAAGTGGTTTTTAGTAATGTAATGCATAGGGTAAGGGAAAGGGTTTTTAGTAATGTAATGCATAGGGTAATTGAAGGGAAGGGTTTTTTTTAGTGATGTAATGTGTAGGGTAAGGGAAGAGGTTTTTAGTAATATAATGAGTAGGGTAAGGAAAGGATTTTGAGTAATATAATGTGTAAGGGAAGGGTTTTTTAGTAATGTAATGCAAAAGGTATGAGAAGGGGATTTTAGTAGTATAATGTCTAGGGTAAGGGATTTTTTTAGTAATGGACTGTAATATGTAGGGTTAGGGAATCTGTTTTTAATAACGTAATGTGTAGGGTAAGGGAAGGGGGTTTTAGTAATGTAATGTGTAGAGCAGGCAAAGGAGTTTTTAGTAATGTAATGTGCAGTGTAAGTGAAGGGAAGGGTTTTTTAGTAATGTAATGTGTAGGGTTAGGGAAGTGTTTTTATTAAAGTAATTTGTAGTATAAGGGATGGGGTTTTATTAATATAACATGTAGGGTAAGGGAAAGAGTTTTTAATAATGTAATGTGTAAGGTTATGGAAGAGGTGTTTAGTAATGTAATATGTAGGGTAAGGGAATGGGTTTTTAGTAATGTAATGTGTTGGGTTAGGAAAGCGGTAGGGGAAGTGTTAGGATTAAAACACATGAGTATATGGTGTAAGGGGTTGACGCACCTAACACTAGCCCTGCACTTTGCAAAATTAAAAACCCTTTTTCTAGCAGTTTGACTATTCAGATGACGCTTAATCTGGGTTTTGCAGCTGGGGTTTATTGATATTTTGCTTGTCTCACATTTGTGTTCCTCATTTTTTCTCACTCATTTCTGATGTGATCAATGATGATATAATCGTATACACACACACACACACACACACACATATATATATATATATATATATATATATATATATATATATATATATTTATTTATTTATACAAATATATGATATGTATGAAGAGATCAGATACATTTGAGAGACACTTGTGAAGGTGAGTGGTGCTTTTCTGATTTGTTAATAGTGTTAGAAAAGACACTTTTTAGATATTGTGAGAATAGCTGTAGTATCTGCAGAATCTAGGCTAGGTATCTTGTCTTACAGCTTAACATCTTAACAGACTGGGTGGTGTAATAGTGGAAGTTCAGTCTAGAGTCCATATAATAACAGCTTTGTATTTTGGCTGTGCTGCATGTCCCAAAAGAAACATTACAGGCACCTGTATTAAACGTATATCAGACCAAAATGTTTCTAATTTTATTTTCCTCCAAAGAGAGCATTCAAATTCAAAAGACTGCAGTTCAATACTTTGGATATTTAATGGTTTTCACTTTACTTGAACTGCAGCAGCAGAAGGTGAACAACCACTTGGAAATACTTGAACATTATTTTCTATGGTTTTACTTTCTATGGTGTTTGTGCCATATTTGTAACAATATAATTTGTGGCAAGAAAAGCTACAGCATCATAAAAAGACATTATAAATTTCATTTACTACCATAGTTAGTAGCTATTTTAAATGCATATGTAACAGTAATCCTGGCTCTCAACAAATCAAATTTATAACTATATAAAAGTCAGGTAGTTGGAAAGGAGTAAGAACAGAAGCTATGCATATGGCAATTAACTGTCTTGTATTTTTGAATACTGTGTAGTTAAATGGTTTATAGCTGGATTAGAAATTACTTTGAGTGGGTTCAATCCAGCTACTTCTAATGGCTTTTGTGTTTATCTGCTTCAGTTTGTGCTTTGTGACTTTTTAGTGTTTGGGATGGCCAGTGAAGCTAGCAGGGATTCATTGAGCCTACTTTCTACTAAAAACATTGATTTGGAGACACTACAACAAACTGTACTTGCCTTGAGTTCAGTAGTACAGTCGCTGTCACTCAAAGTGGATTCCTTGTTGAACACACCCCATTCTGACATCATCATGCATCAGCAGCAGGCAGCTGGTGGGGCTGTAATGGCTTCCAGAAGCCTGCAGCATGTTTTAAGTTATGTTTCTCTTTCAAATAACTCTCAACAACCTTCTAATGGACATTTTTTGAATGTTTCTAATGGAGAGGACAGTATTAATGCATCTATACATTGTGGACAACACATTAATCAGTCTCTGAACATTAATTCGTCGGCAGGCACAGTTCCAGCATTAAAGGACTGCCTTGCAAAAACTTTTTCCTTTGGTGAAGCTGAGAGAATCACAATGGACACTGGTAACAGTGATTTACCATCTGTTTAATTACAAACTTTGTAAAACTAAGCAACTTCAGCTTGACAATGCTTATTTTAGAGAATGTATTAAGGACAGTATAGTGCCAAAAGGTTTAAGAATGTGGCACAACCCTAATGGGTCACAGTACAATTCTGAACTATTTAAAGAGCTAGTTGCTTTATTTGATAGACATGGCAAATAATGTATGCGTTTGATAGTAGAATATAATGATGTTTTAATTAATGAATTATCTGCTTCTGTTTCTGATATTGATAAAAGGATTTGTGAACATTTACATTATGAACAACACAAATTTGAGCATGTGAGAATTTTTAAGAGTATGGAGCATCTAGTAAGTTCTATTAAACTTCGTAAAACTAAGAAACTGAATAGGGACAGAAATTACTATAGTAATGGCCTGTCATATCCCAGACCTCCCCCTTCCCAGGAATGGGGCAAAAAATATACTAATTCTAATGGGAATCTTGGAAACAGTAACAGCAATGTTATTGGTACTGATAATCCTACAACTAGTAATGCTGGTCAGGTTTTTTTTAGACACGGAAGAGTCCCCCCCCCCCCCCCCGTGAGATGCTCAGAGTGTCTGAGGAACAAAGGTCCCCAGGGGAACAACAATTGGGATATGGTCCCAATAAACAGGAACAAACATTGGAACAGGGGAGGGATGGTGAACAGAGGGGGGAAGAGGTACCAGTCCTGGAACAACAGGATGTAAATGTGACTTTAACTAACGTGTTGCATTCACCACCAAACAATTTAGGTGATGATATGGACCATTTACTCCCACCCTGCCACATAGTTACCAACACTTTAGGTGACTTTAATGTGTACAATTGTTCCAGCATTGCTGTTAATTCTGAACACTGTGATTTGTTTGACAAAGGATTCGCCTTTGTACCCCCACAGCCCTTAGATGTTTGTAATACTCTTATGGATTTAAGAATGTATACACGAAAGCTGAACTTGAATATTTTTTTTTAAAAACTCTGCACCTGGTTCCTTTGTCAACCCTTTAGCCATCTCTAGTACATATAACCCCCCACTTCATCCCGTTGTCCAATTTTTGAGAACATGTGTGAGTTAAATATACGTAACTCTATGCTTTCTAGTAGAAACTCTGACATGAATGAGAAAAAGGTAATGGACGAAATAAAAATATTTTCACAAAATATTAAAATTATGAAACCTGATAAAGGTGGAGGTGTTGTCTTGATGGAGTATGAGGACTATAACAAGAAAATGCTTTGTATTCTAGAAGGAAAAGTATATTTAAGATCATCCATTAATGAACTGAACACTTCTTACCAGCATATAAGGAATGAACTCCAAGATTTATTTATAGAGGGTTCAGTTACTATTCATGTGCTTAATTTTCTCTGTTCCCTGCCCTAAAATATCAGTCATGTTTGGGCTGCCAAAATTGCATAAAAATCTCAGCCACCCACCCATGCGACCCATAGTAGACTCCAAGGGGTCCACTACCCACCCCCTTGCAAGATATCTGGACAATAAGTTAAAAGAACACATATTGCATGAGACATATATCTGCAAAGATTCATGGAGCTTCTTACAAGTTATAGATAAGATCATACCTCTCAACCTGGAAACATCAAAAAATCTGGACAAGGCTCATGAAAAATAGGCACAAATCTGTACGCTGATTAACATCCAGTTTGCATGCATAATTACGTAACTCCACCCACTCCAGTGGAATTGTAGGATACCAACTTTCAAACGCAAACTGAAGAACAGGCAACCAAAATATGGCAGCAAAGTCCCCCTGCACGCAGCCATTCCACTGTCCCATTACCTGGCTATTTCGCCCCATTTACCATAAACACTAATGTGTGCATACTGCTTTACTTCTACAATGATTATTTAGATTTTATTTTTACAGCACAACAATACACAAACACTAACAGACATCTGGTAAACAAAGCAATACTGTCTCACAATGAAAACAGACTTGGCATTAAAACTTCTCTGCCCTTGAAACTCACATTTATTGAAACAGCATTGAAACCCACACCACATCCAAAGAAAATGCATCTGGCCAGTGGTAGATAAAGATTACTGTTGGGCTGTTTTCAAATCATTGGCCCCTTGCACACAAGGAATCCAAAAAAAAAAAAAAAAAAAAAGGAGTCATCAGCGCGTAAGGCAAATGCACGGCTCTCAAAAAGTAGAATCAAGATAAAAAAACACACAGAGTCAGCATACAGTGTTCAAAAATTATTGTAATGAAAATTAAATCATTACAGAAAAGAACAAACCGGTTTCGGCAGGAACAAACACAGCCTTCCTCAGTGTTGCTTACATACATAATGGTGAGCAAGAGTATATGGACTTAACTTCTTTTATAACGGGGTCTATCTGCTGACAGAGAGGACCTGAGGATATTTGGTCTTGGCAATATGTCATCTGACAAAATCCAGACTATAGATCAGAGTGATTCGGAAACTAAATGCATAGCAGCATTCCAGAACCTTTTTGGCCATCTAAAAACACTCAGATCCAACATTTGGCACTCAAAATTATTTAAGGCCTATTTGGCCAAAGGTATCACTCCCAGAGGGTTGAGAGTACGGATCCAACCTCTGGTTTCTAACCCTGACCAGGAACTTATGGACCAGTGGTCCGCCATCCAGCAGCAAGCTTCAATATCTTTTGTTGAAACTTTATCAAAATTTCATGACAGAATCATAGATTCTGAGATCATAACTGTTTCTAGGCTGGTGGGTGAACTCAAACCTTTTGAGGGTGAAACATTTTTTAAAACACAGTTAAACAAGGTAGCCAACGATCTTAAAATCCTAGAGGACCAATTACGCATTAGGAAGTTGAAGAAATTCCAGAGGGACGAAGGGGATTATCATGGTAATAACCCATTTGCCAGTAATACCAAACAGGTTAGATTTACACCAAGGGCCCAGAGGACTCCTAAGAGGAAAAGACCCCGGTCCATTCTTAAAACGACAGGTAATATACCTGTATCTTCCACAGAGGAGATTTCTTCTGGTACAGATAGTGAATTCCCAAGTACATCTAGGTCACCTTCCCCCAAACAAAATCCAAACATTATCCCTTTAGGCCCAAATACAAAAGAGGGGGGCGAAAACATAGGAGGAATTACCAATATAGAAAGTCTACTCAAAATGGTCATGGAGAAATAGACACCTCATTAAACTGCAATGTGCTTAATCTTTCTGACTTTGTATTATCCCCCACACATTTGGTGGTACTTAATAAAGGGTTGTCTTTTGTACCAGGTTTTATGGTCTCTGAGGATTTGTTGTCTCAAGATGTTGTTTCTTTTTGTAGAACTTTGAACCTGAAACTATTTTTTGGTGATTCTGGGCATGATGTGAATGGTAGATTTGTATATCACAAATCAACATTTGTTCCACCAATGCATCCATTGGTACAACAGTTTCAGAGGAACATACTCAATGATCTCCATTTTTTTGGGTCTGACATTCAATTCAAACCTAATAACATATCTCGAGTTGAACGTGAAGCGATCCTTGAATTACAAAATAATAACAACATTGTAATTATTCAGGCTGACAAGGGGGGTGCCGTTGTGATCCTAAACTGGAGGACTTATGACATTGAAGCAAATAGACAGTTGTCTGATCCCAAATACTATTCCTTGATGGGCATTGACCCTACATCTAGGTTTCAAAAACATATAGAGGAATTTATACATTGGGCCAGAGATGAAGGTATTATAACTAATGACATAGCACAACAACTTATTGTCAAGGACCCATGTACTCAACATATTTATTTTCTGCCCAAGATCCACAAGGACCCCTTAAATCCTCCGGGTAGACCAATTGTTTCTGGGAGGGGTTATATTACAGAACCCCTTTCCATGTTCCTTACAGAACATCTCAAACCTTTATTGGGGATGATACGTTCCAGACTACATGATACTACTAGTTTTCTTCAGATTGTTTCAGATAGTCAGCTTGAGGATAATTGGTTACTTTGCACCTTGGATGTATGTGCTCTATACACCAATATCCCACACCAGTCTGGTCTTGAGGCACTGGCTTTTTGGTTGGATAAGGCGGACTTATATCCGTCTACTTTTAATTCCTTCTTGATTGAGTTAGCAAAATTAGTTCTCACTAGCAATGTTTTTTCCTATTCAGACAAATGTTACTGGCAAGTCAAGGGGACAGCCATGGGGGCATCCTTTGCCCCCATTTATGCAGATCTTTTTATGGCTTTTGTCGAACAGCATATTATTTATGATTCCACCAAAAATATATTTTTACCATATATGGACATCTGGAGACGTTACCTTGACGATTGCTGGTTGGTTTGGATGGGTGAAACATATATGCTACATGAATTTATTACATATCTGAATAACAATATCTGGGGATTGGAATTCACTGTCTAATTTGACCGTCAACATATTACCTTTCTGGATGTTGCTGTGACCAAGTTAGCTGATAATACTTTATCCACTGAGATTTTCAGGAAACATCCCGAGTATAATACCATCCTTCATGCTACCAGTTTTCACCCCCCGCACGTTATACGCAACATACCTAAATCTCAATTTATCAGAACCAAACGTATTTGTTCTAGTGATTCTTCTTTTCAGACTCACAGGAGAGACCTCACCAATAGATTCAAATCTAGGGGCTATGGTATGGGCTATGTTTTAGAAGCCAGTAATATGGTTGACTCCTCTGATAGCGACAACTTATTGAAATATAACAAACACCAACGAATTAGGGATCCTACTTTGAGATTTACGACTACCTATGCTAGGAACTCTAATCAACTGATTGACAGTGTGCATAGACACTGGAACATTCTCAAATATTACCCTGACCTTACTAGCCTCTTACCTGACAAATGCCTTTTTTCTTTTCGTAGGGGAAAGAATTTGGGCTCTTTTTTTAATCATTATAAACATGGTTACAGGCATGTTGACCCCAATTGTATTCAAACCACATTGACAGGGGAACCTCTGATAGGTTGTTACCCTTGCGGACATTGTTCTAATTGTGACAAGATAAACAAGACCAAACATTTTTCTAGCAGAAATTGTCCAAGTGTTTACGATCTCAGATTTTTTGCAAACTGTAGCACCGATTGGGTTATTTATTTAGCTACCTGCCATTGTGGTTCATTTTATGTAGGAAAAACATCTAGACCACTGAAAATCAGGATTTCGGAACACATCAGTAACATCAAAAACAAGAGGCAGACTAATGCTCTATATAAACATCACTCAGTACATGCTTCTGCCAAATTTACCTTCACTATTATTGATAAAATTGTTGGCAACAAGCATAATAAAACTGGGTTTCATTCCATTCTGAACACCAAAGAAAAAAAGTGGATAATTAAACTGGGGGGATTATTCCCACCTGGACTTAATGAAAATCTTTGATTGGATTTAATTAATTTACAATGTGTTTAATGTGTGTATAAATACTCTTGCTCACCATTATGTATGTAAGCAACACTGAGGAAGGCTGTGTTTGTTCCTGCCGAAACCGGTTTGTTCTTTTCTGTAATGATTTAATTTTCATTACAATAATTTTTGAACACTGTATGCTGGCTCTGTGTGTTTTTTATCTTTTTTCCCTTGCACACAAAACAAGAAACATACATGTGTTCTTTTCTTTGATACACCTTCCTGATTTTATTAAATTATATTCCTTGTATAATACAGCACACATGTTGGACAGAGCACATTTTAAATTTATTGTTTGAGCATTTTTCCAGTAGACTGTACTGTAGGCAATGAAACAAAATGCATGAACCAATAATGACAAAACTGCCCAATTCAGAACATTTCCATCATAAAAGTCTACTCAAATTTCTACAATCCACCAGTATCAGTGAATATGCACAATCTCTGCAGAAGTAAGTCATCTAAATAATTCCACATTAAAGAGATCTGTAACTAATGAAGTTGCTACTAGCAAACAACCTTATACAGTTCATTGTTTCATCTACAAATAAAGTGTCTGTTGCCCTTGAGGAATAAATTGCCTGTGTTATATTAAAAAAAATCATAGGCTAGTAATACTGCAATAAGGAATGAAGGCTCAAAAACTAGGGACACATTTTAAACATTGCTTGTATAATCTTGGAAAGTTGCTAAAATAAGAGGTTTTCTGTTCCCATGCCTTTTCTGGAATATAGGAAGACTGAAACTTAAATGGTCATCATTATTTACTGAATTCAGTTCTCATTGATGTGCTAGAAAACCAGAAATTAAGAGGAACTGACCAACTGAATCACACGGAATCACAAGCACTCTGCAAATGATTTACACACACCTGCTAAAGCAACTCTGCAAATGAGTTACACACACCTGCTAAAGCAACTCTGCAAATGATTTACACACACCTGCTAAAGCAACTCTGAAATAATTTACACACACCTGCTAAAGCACCTCTGAAATAATTTACACACACCTACTAATGCACCTCTGAAATAATTTACACACACCTGCTAATGCACCTCTGAAATAATTTACACACACCTGCAAATGCACCTCTGAAATAATTACACACACCTGCTAATGCACCTCTGCAAATGATTTGCACACCTGCTAAAGCAGTCTGCAAATAAATCATAGTTCTGCAAATAACGAGCACTCTTCAAATAGTTGTGCTAAACAACGAGCACTCTGCAAATAATGAGGGAATCGCTCTGCTAATAAACGAGCACACACTACTTAAATCATAGTTATGCAAATGAGGAAATCACAGTGCTAACATAGATAAATGGTGTGGACTGGCTGTAGCAACACTCTACTTATATCACGCACAGATACACAGTTCTGAAAATAACGTGGGAAACTGGAATCTACTTAAAAATCTGCTTACAAAGATAAATGGAGTGGACTGGCAGTAGCAAAACTCTGCTTAAATCACAGATGCACAATTCTGCAAATATCTGCTTAGATAAAATAAATCATAGTTCTACAAATAATGAGCACTCTGCAAATAACTGTGCTAAATAATGAGCACTCTGCAAATAACAAGGAAATCACTCTGCTAAATAACGAGCACATACTCTACTTAAATCATAATTCTGCAACTCTGCAAATAAGGAGGGAATCACTCTGCTTACATAGATACACAGAGCAGACTGGCAGTAGCAACACTCCACTTAAATCACGCACGAAAACACAGTTCACTAATTAACATGGGAATCTGCTTACAAAGATAAATGGAGTGGACTGGCAATAAATCACGGATACACAGTTCTTCTACAAATATGTGCTGGCTTACACAGATACATGGAGCAGACTGGCAGCAATAAGTAGAGTAAAAGTTACTTGCCCCCCCAGTGCTGATAGGTTTTTGCCGTTATTGTCTGCTGCCATTATTTGCTGTTAGTGTCTGCTTCTAAAGTGCACTGAATAATAGATTCACAGTTCAAAGTTCTGCAAACCACTCACTCTGCTTAAATCGCTGAATAATAATGGATACAAATGAGGGAATTGCTCTGCTTAAATAGATAAATGGAGTGTACTGGCAGTAATAACCAATAACTACAGTTAAACGTGCCCCCCAGCACTGAATAAAATGAACTATAAGAAACGACACATTCACAGTTCTGCTGCACTGATGAACTGGTCTTCTTAAGCCTTAAATAGATTTCTTGCCATACATATACAGTTCTTATATTTTCATTATACACTGGGCCCCTAGTGTGCATTCGTATCAGATAGCATAGCATGCAGTTCTTTTTTTTTTTTTTAACTGAAGCTGGATGCTGAGCCCATTTCTCATCCTCTTAATGTGGGCAGACATTGCAAAACTTTTAAATTGTTCTGTATTCCCTCCAAAACAGTTCAAGATAACACTCCAACGGCTGATATCACTCACACACGCTTTGTAGGCTGGTGATGCATGGTGACGTCAGCCATAAATTTAAAGTTGTACCAAAAAAGTAAATAAATAAATAAATCATCCAAAAAAAATCGGGAATTAAAGGGGCCACTCAGGGATTCGTGGCACCCTATTATTTTGCCCTCAAAACCAGTAAATGCCGAGGAATTCGGCAAGATTGAGAGGTCTGGATGAGATACCTTTCAAGGACACTTTTGTTTTTATTACTATCGATATTAAGGACCTTTATTCATTCATACCTCACACATTTGGTTTGGAGTGGTTTACAGATTTCTTATATGAAAAAGATATCTCACACTTCCAGATCTTGGCCTTTTCACAATTGATGGAAATTGTCCTTAAAAACAACTTCATTTTGTTTAACAAAGAAATTTACTTACAACAAGAAGGGGTGGCTATGGGGTCTGCATGTGGTGATTTGCAAATATTGTAGTTAGGCAATGGGAGAAGAAATTTATTTTTTCTTCATGTTATTTTGAGCATATCAAATTTTACACCAGGTTTTTGGATGATATGTTTGTTCTGTGGGCTGGACCTGTTGATGCTATTGATGATTTTATAAACTATATTGGAACCACCACAGAATTTCTAAAGTTCACCCATACCAGAGACCTTGACAAAATGTTCTTTTTAGACATCTTTCTGGAAAAGGATTATGAAAATAAGAGGTTTGTTTCAAAAATCTTTAGGAAAAGCACGTATTCGAACTCACTACTGCATTTTTCTATCACACACCCAGTCAAACCAAAGAAAGCAACAGTTAAGGGACAGTTTGTGCGTGCAGCTCGAATGGTATCTGGTACTGATGAACTTTTAGATGAACGTGACAACTTGAAAAATATGTTTCAAAAAAAAGGCTATCCTTGTAAGTTCATTAGTGATACAATGATTGAGGTGGTTAACAAGACAGTGCGTGGGTTTTTATGAACCTTTACTTTCTTGTAATATGATTGACAGTGGTCCTTCCACCATTAATCAAGAAACTGACAATGTCGCAAGTAAGAATGATTATAAGACTTCTTTCATCACTGTATTCACTCAAGATAGTTACATAGTAAGAAACATCTTAACAAAAAACTGGTCTATTTTGAGACATGATAACAACATCAGACCACTAATAGGACCGCAACCTATTATGGTATATAGGAAAGGCAAGAATATGAAAAACATATTTGAGAGCAGTAACTCTTACCCAAACCACAGGTCAGGTTCTATGAACAAATGTGGCAGATGTAACTATTACAGTTACATTAAAAAAGGCAATATTTTTAACATCAATAATATCGAAATCAGAATCAATTAGAAATGCAACTGTAACTCGGAGAAAGTGATTTACTGTGCCATGTGTACCACCTGTTCTTGCTTTTACATAGGCAAGACTAATAGAAAGTTAAAACATCACATATACGAACACCTATATGACATAAGAAATAAAAAAGAAACAAATTCTCTTAGCAAACATGTTTTGGAGTATAATGACCATAAGTTCCAATTTTTTATTATAGATAATATCAGTACCAACATGAGGGGTGGTGAATGGTCACTATTACTTGAGAAAAGAGAATTATACTGGCAATTACGTTTGAATGCTGGGAACTGGCCAGGCCTGAATGAACATATTTCCATTAGCCCAATTTTAAAACTAAAGGCACTGGAAAGATAAAAATATATATATATATATATATACATATATATATATATATATATATATATATATATATATATATATATATATATATATATATATATATTTCTCCATTATGCATTTTAACATTTTAAATAATTCACATGTTCAGTATTTATGTTGTGTATTTATTTCTCTTAACATTTCCTAGAACACATTCAACATATTTAAATATTTATTGTAAATTGTAATTTTATGAAGCAGTGCTTATATATAGTGTGTTTTTAGGGTGGTGTGTTCCATGAACTTTTTCAGTTTGTATATTTTGTCTGCTTTTTAAATTCAGTGACTGTAAATATTGTGCTTTTAATGACATAGTTGATTAGTTTATAACTGGGTGAAATTTCCTGTTTGAACTGTATAAGAAGGAAGTAACTATGTGGGGTAAATTGTCTGATGAAGTCTAGATCTTTCTGGACGAAAGCGCTCATCCTTGGATTTTTTTGGTCTGAATTTAATAAAGTGGATTCTGCTGTCTACAACTGTGTGGTGATTTGCAGCCTGCATTACTTTGAGTGGGTTTAATCCAGCTACTTCTTCTGGCTTTTGTGTTTATCTGCTTCAGTTTGTGCTTGTGACTTTTTTCATAGCTGGATTAGGTAACGGGCAGGATTCACAAAGCCTCCGTGTAAGAGTTATAACTCATACACGGAGGCTGCAGTTAAACGGAGTGATGTCAGCATGCTCTGCATATTAATGAGAGCATGCTGAATCACACTGAAGGCCAACATGGTCCGTGTAAGACAGTAGGGGGCGTGTCCGTAGGCCGAGCCCTGTAAGCGGACACGCCCCCAGAAGAGGAAAAGTACCCAAAGGAAACACCCACGACAGAGTCCACGGAAATGTGAATAAACAGAACACAGCACATGCCCCCACAGACTATGAACATAAAATAAATATAAATGAACATGTTATATATTTTTTTTAAATTGTAAAGATGTTTAACTGTGAGTACGTTCATTTGCGCGGGCGTGCCCGTAGCGCAGCTACAGTTAGCAGTCAGTGGGAAAGCATATAAGAACTAAATATGCAAAATAAACCATGAAGCAATATCGTAGCGGTAGAGATGTTGGCTGCAGAGCAGGCATTCATGGTTTGAGCCCCCACAACACCAATTTATTTTTATTGCAAAATAAGCAGGAAACAAGTCCCTGACAAATATGTACACATAAAACCACAACTTATGTAAAATGTAATGAAATAGCCCATTTATATTGAAGAAATGTGAGGTAACAAAAGAATAAAAAATGCCAGATGTGCCCATAGATGAGCTACAGTTTAACAGGGTGAGTGCATCTGCCCGTAGATGAGCAGTGGTTTAACTGGTGCAAAATGAGTGCCTGTAGCAGAGCAGTGGTTTAACACGCTAAATCTATGTGCCCCTAACTGAGCTGAGCGTAATATGAGTGCCTATAGCCAAATGAGGCTTAAAGCAGCTTACCCCATTTGCGCGGAGCTGCGCACCACGCAAACGAGCTAACCGACGGGCAACGTTGAGCAAGCCATATCAAAACTGCCTTTACACAGACACACCCCTCAGCATGTCTAGACAGTCATGAAAAATAAAAAGCAGTGGCCAGGTTTGAACCCAGGATACTATACACCATAGTCAAGGTACAGAACCACTAAGCCATGACAGCAGTACCTGTAAATGCAATAATAGCTAATATATAGGAATGAATACAAACTAGAGCATGACAATGCAGGTTTACTGAAGTTGATACAATTCCAAAATGGCCAATCACAGATATAAAAGTGCGGAAAAACGGACTATATAAGCCCCATAGGCGGGAATACACAGCATAAACGATTGTAGAACAGACCTGCAGGCAGAATGTCAGGAGTAGGAGAGGGTAGTCGCTTTTGAGCACAGAGGTGGGGTGTTGAGGAGTCCAGGTACATGGCCTGGCTCCTAGTCCACAATCATGAGGCCCAACTCATGCAGGGCCAGGTCCTCTGGGGAGCATACAGGACTGAGGCGTGGGACCGGTTGGCTCATGATCTCACCAGTGCCACAGGGATTCCAAGGACTGGTGAGCAGGTCCGTCACCACCATGCGGACCTGAAGAGATGCAAGCAGGACCAACTGAACCTTTGGATCCAGGAGGCCCGGCAAACACCCAACGCCCCACTACTGAGTAAGTAACATTTAATTATGTATGTAAGAAATTAAACTAGCTGATATTATGGAGATGTGTATTCCAATATTACTTCATTTATATTACAGCTGCAGGTGTCCGTTCTGTGAACCACAGAGCCTATGGTGATAGGCTGGTGCGGTTGCGCCACCAGGCAGGTCAGTAATCCACTACCAGTAACTGTAAAGAAATATAAAAGTATGACAGTCAGCAAAAGAATGCAGTGTAGTCAGTAAGGAATAAAATCTGCAAGTAACAGTGTGAAAGTGTATGCAAGTATTGCTTGATTACAAGAGTTTTCAGCCTGTAAGTTTAACCTAAACATGAAACTGTCCGACATATATTCTGAAATAAAAATGCCCTGCCTGTAAGAAAATAGTACACAACCTGCAGCAGGCTGAAAAGTATAGCTGCAGAAGATGATGAAATCACATGTGTGAAATATATCCCTGTGGAAATACTGAAACATGACAGAAGTGAGACTGCTGGAAAGGATTGTAATAACTACTGATAAAACATGTCAATAAAGCCTAGAAGTACCATCCTGAATAGTAAAATGAAAGCAAGTGAGAGAGTGTGAGAAAGTGTCATGAATCCAGCAGTAATACAACAGTAGTAATAACCCCTGAATAAAGTATACTGCAGTCAAGACAGAATGAAATGTATGTGAGATTCAAAACCAAACAGCGAAATATGTTCAAAGTGTTGCTGCATGTGGAATGTGTATCCCAAAATCTGGATATGTTGCTCTCAGTCTGAAATACACAGATAGGATGATTGTCTGATATACCAAACATCCACACTTGTCTACAGCTATATAAAGCAAATGTAGCAAGATGATGTAGCTGAACAAAGCTAGATATGAATGTGTATGAAGAACACTAAAATGTATATTGATGTTGCAGTAACAGTCCTATCACCAAGGTGAAATAGTTATCATATAGGAAACTGTAGTTAGAACAGTAGTGTGTATATAACTGTAGCTATTAGAAATGTACAGCATATGTATTGTTATTCGAAGGTGTTAATATTACTTTCTTTACCCCACCCTATAACCACATATAACCCATTCCACATGAAAATGGTATATGCAATCACAATTAACACCCCTGGATGTTTGTCCTGTTGGGTCATATATATTTGCATGTCCGTTGATGCATCTGCCCTGTTCATACATCCACACCTGATGGCCTGTTGCCATCAATTAACCCTGCATGTTGTTGGACTGTGTATTTCTGTTCAAATTATGCATGTGTTATGCACGCTGTTCAATGATGTGAATATCTGGGTGTTTGGTTAATGGGAATACTAATGCATGCTGTTACAACTAATTGTGAATGGTATTATATGTCACTAACCCAAACTGTCATGACATAATGCAAAACATAGGATGACAGGGAAGGCGGGTTCCAGCGGACCCACCTCTCCCACCTCAGCTGGTGAGTGCACCTGGCACTAGTGCCAAGTCCGGACCCTCCTCCGGTGGCCCTGTGCCACCTGTGGGTGGAAGCGCTGCAGGGGATGGGGCTCGCCCCCCTCTGCAAGTGTGGCCGGAGGAGAACCACCACTCACCCTCCGTAGCGTCCGGACTGTGGTGCGTAGGGAGATTCGGGACTCTGTCCTTGAGCCCCTACGCCAGCTCGAGGCACGGGTGGCGCAACTAACGGGCATGCCTGTTGCCCCACCTACACAGCCCCCAGCACAGCCCTGTCCTGGGCAGTGTAGGAACAGTGACAACTGCCTATGGGTGGGGATATCAGTTCCACTGTTGCCATCTGTGGGCTCATGGGCTCTGGATATCCAAACCTCCGTCCCCGTCAATTGTGTAACCCCCACATGTGTCATACACCCCCTGTATGCGTCTTGTTTGTCTTGTCTGTTTACCTACCCAACCTACCTCCCCAGCTGTACCGACTTCCTTCACCTGACATACCACTCTCACCTGAAAAAAAAAAAAAAGGCACTCTGTACCCACAAAAAAATTATGCCCCATACATAGCTGCCCATTCCGCACACATGTCTGCTGGACATGGAACCTATCAATTACAATTGGCTGTACAACAAGTATTATTGTTGTCCTGATGCCTCTCTCAGGGGTGGAAGGTTTCAAATGTCACACCAAATTACATACATATGCACAGCTGTTGCTGATGAAGGAATGGGCAGCTATGGGCCTTACCTACATCCCTCCTGCTAATCCCAAGCTTGTTTCCCTACTGTCTTACCCTCTTTATGACCCCTTTTTCACCACTTTCCTGTCTCCCTATTTTCTTTTCTTTCAAAAAAAATAGCGCGGGTGTGCGCCAGAGTAAGCACCGTTAAGCGGTTGTAAGCGGGTGTGCGCAGAGCTAACCGCCAGTGCGCATGCGTGAGCTCCGCACAAACCAGTGCTAGCCCGGTTACAACTGCTTAAAAGTGCCTTAGTCACTGTGATTGACAGGTCCTGTACTCAGTTCAAAAGAAAAATAAAATCCCACTGTCAGTCCCGAACCCAGGACCTTGGAAACACTAGCCTGTACAACCTACCACTAAGCCATGACTCTTATACAAAAACATTGTGCTAAAATAAATATAACATGTAATAGTAGGGATGAATGTAAAGGGAATATAGGATGTGTAGTACACAAAGCATGTCATTTAAAATAAATGTCAAAACTACTGGATTTCCATAATAGTAGTGTGTGAACAGAAACAGCCATGCTAGTTGGCAGCCTGTAGATAATAAGGTCAGTTAAAGTACATAGATATATGTATGCATATGTACATATATATATATATATATATATATATATATATATATATATATATATAGTTGTAGGAGTCAATGTGCATACACACTTGCTACAGGGAACATGAGAGAGGAATGGAGAATTGTGAATATACAACACAGCCTGAAGCATGAGAGAGATACTAACCTTTACAGTCACAGAACACTGTCCACAGCATACCAGCATGGTCCCCGCCCTCACAATCTGAAAGGGCAATGCCTATCCCACATACCCTTTTATAGCACTGACCTGAAATCACAGTGAGAACTGCAATCAGTACACAACTGGCTGTATGCAATTAGCAAATGCTGGCTTACAATTGGTGCAGAGGCCATCACATGGACCTATGCAGATACCTACAAAAGCATCCAGTGCTAACACTCCCCACATGCAATACATTCATTGCATTGTCTGTAAGCAGACAGAGGGAGAGTGAGAAGTGAGAGAGAGAGAGAGAGAGAGCAAAAAAAAAAAAAACAGACACTGTGACTCTGTAACCCGAAGCTGTCAGCACTGACAGTAGCAGCAGCAAGCAGAAGCTGTGGTAACGCAACCTGCTGCGACAAACAGAGGTAATGCAAAGTAGCAGGTTAATAGTGTGCATACTGTGAACCCTCCAAATGTGCCATAGGTCTGTATCCATAGGTATGTCCATGTGATATGTTGTGTGTACGTAGTTCCACCAAAAGGGGATGTCCATACATCACATGTCAATCAGTCATAGGCCAGGATCCTAGCAGCATGTGTCTGTGCGTTGGCCCAGCAATGGCTGTAGTGACTGCTTTGAAATGTCAACCAGGCTCAAAAGTCAGGATCAGCCCATCCCAAAGGCACACTGGCTGGGAACAAGTGTATGCAGGTATCTGATGTCACTGCATATGCATCCCATACTGCATAATTCCATAGCTTAGCAGACCAGGCCCGTTATGCATATGATGTGGTAATTCCCAGGGTCAGTTGAGGTGCCCCCTTAGTGGTGTGGGACCACTGTTGCTGTATGCCACTGTCCAGGTACATATCCTGTAGCACGGCCAAGATAAACTATCAGTGTTACATGCGGTGGTATGTCCTCTCAGAGTGCCGGTAGCACACATCCAGGGGGACCACGAGGTCACAGTGATGCTGTGTGTTCTCCTCTGCTGAGGGTGGCCTTCACCTGGACATGTGAGATGATAGGGAGGTTACATCCAGCTGGGATAAATATTTCAAAGGTGGGGGAGAAGGAGGGGGGATATGTGCACCGAACATGTCTGCAGGATTGTTGCCAATATCCATGTGTTTGGTGAATGTTAAGTAGGTGTGGATTAACACAGAGCATATCTGAGGCATGTGGTCCATATGTGTAACATAACTGGAGAAGGCCTTGTGGTCATCCATAGTGTTTGTGTCCATTTCCCTCCCAGAGTAGGCCATGGCTGTTGTTATGACGGACCGTAGCATAGTACCAGTGCTGACCACAGATGCCTACCCTTAATGTGAATGTGCTCTGTCCTGCAGTAGCCTCCTGCTATTGTTATACAATCTGCCTCTGTCTGGGGTCCACCGGACAGGATGCCTAACCTTTGTGCATAGGGTCTGGGTTAGACATGTGTGCAAGTTTCATGCAATCCATGGCATGTCCGTGGTAAGCATTTGCAAAGGGGTCAGCAGTGTGGCTTGTGGCTTCCACTGGTCCAGTGTGCTGCATGGATACCATCTCAGTTCCAGCAAGTGAATAACTGTCTAATCACATACATATCAAAGTAGTCTACTGTGCTGGTGGTGGTGGTGGGATATGTATATCCAGGCCGAGTAACGTCTGTCCACATCACAGTAGTGGACGGTGTCCCACATACAGTACCTTGGGATGAACCCCTAGAGTGAGGTTATGCATTGCACCTGTCAGTGTGTGCTGACCGATGGGGCATGCTACTATGTTGTGTGGAATGTGGCAGGTATTGTTGCACAGGTGTTGGCTGAGCACTGTCTGGCCATGTACCTGTGTATCCACCACGACACACACACATGCAACATATGGGAGTAGTAGTATATCACTACACATGAGTATCATGTATAGTATGTGTGCCATATATTGCTGACATGGTCTGCTGATATCCTGTCTGTGTTCTCTTCCAGGGAGATGGCGCGACAGCGTAACCCTGCCTACTCTGTGGCAGAAGATGAGGAGATCCACCAGAGCCTGGTGCGGGAGTATGACATCCTGTTTTCCCGCACCAGTCAGAATCAGCAGGAGAGGGCCACACTGTGGCAAGACCTTGTCCGTAGGGTAAATGATATTGGCACGCATAATAGGACATATGAGCAGGTACGACATCACTGCAGTGATTTAATCCAAAGTGTCTGGCAGCGTGCATCAGATATCCACAGGCAACAGGTCGCCACAGGAGGTGGGGTGGCCACACATCTCCCCCTCACCAGACTGGAGGGGCTACTCCTAAGTATTGTGGCTCCAGCCCCGGAACACCAACAGCAGTACACCTGCATTATGATGGAGGCTGGTTCCACACAGCAGCACGACATGGAGCGTGCAGGTAATATGCCATATGTACACCTGACTGTTCTGTACACTGTATCATATGCAATATCAATGGCACAGATGTGCCCACTGACATTAATCTCATCATTTCTGCAGGTCCCTCCAGGGTTACAGCGAGACAGGCCATCCATGCTGGTGAGTGTGTTTAACATAACCTATAATAGTCCTGATAATGCTAGTAACAGTAGTGTAACTCAGTAGTGCTCTGTGTGTATACTGCGGGGTGTGCATGTGTGCATGTGTGCAGGTGTGCCTGTGCCCATGTGTGCATGTGTGCAGGTGTGCCTGTGTCCACGTGTGCATCTGTGCATGTGTGCCTGTGTCCACGTGTGCATGTGTGCATGTGTGCAAGTGTGCATGTGTGCCTGTGTCCACGTGTGCATGTGTGCATGTGTGCATGTGTACACGTGACCATGTGTGCATGTGTGCATGTGAACACGTGTGCATGTGTGCATGTGTCCATGTGTGCATGTGTCCACGTGTGCATGTGTGCATGTGTCCACATGTGCATGTGTCCACGTGTGCATGTGTGCCTGTGTGCATGTGTGCATGTGTGCCTGTGTGCATGTGTCCATGTGTGCATGTGTGTATAAGTGCATCACTGGTAACAATGTCTGGAGACTGTAAACTGTGTTTCTTGTCTTCATCCCACAGGTTCTGGAGCTGCTCTGGTGACCTGCAGCAGGGAACCTGAATCCTGTGCCATGGCTACTGGTAATGATGATATTTGTGTAATGGTACAGGAAGGTGTGTCAGGGTCTGCCATTGGTCAGCCAATTGACAGTACACAGCTGTCAACCCCATCATTGCGCACAGTCATCCTGCCTGTACATCCTTTGTCACCATTGTCCCTAGGTGATGGACAGGATACAGCGGGCATAGACCAGGGTAATGTGGTACCTGTGGCACATGCGTCCCCACACAGCAGCCATGGGCAGGGTCCTCCGATGGTACCACACAGACAGTTGCCCATGGGTTCTCGTGGAAGCATCCGTGGGCGTACTGCATCTGGCCAACGTGCCCAAAGAGGTCTGTCAACCTCAGCTATGTTTCGGACTGTCATGCAGGCTCAGTCACGTATGAAAAGGTACACCAGACAGGGTCTGAGGGAGCTCAGAGCATGTCGCACAGCCATGACAGACAGTATGCGTGACATTGCGGATGCTATCCGTAACTTCACCAATGTCATAGACAGACGTTGTGGGGACATATTACAGCAGTTCCACAACCAGATGTCCATGAGCCAGGGCAATGGTGGGCGTTCGCGCCGACGTGGCCGTATGCCGGCAGCAGCAGCAGCTGGCAGTCGGCGGACGACAACAGGCTCACGCATGCCCCATAGTGCCAGCAGCAGCCCCAGCAATGCTGGGTCTGTGCTGTCATCGGAACGCCCCAGGAGACCACGTGCACATGGCTCTGGACAGTCCCAACAGGGACATGTGTCCAGTCAACACACCCCCGCTTCTGATGACAGTACCCAGTCCGGCTTTGTACTGGATAAGGTCCATAGCACCCCTGCCAGGCACAGGTACCGTGTCCGTGCACACAGACACTGATCTGTATGGCCTGCCAGGTGCAGTCTGTGGCTGTCCACAAACCCCTGTATATGGCAGCCATGAGGTGGAACTGTGTGCGTGCATACACACATGCGAAATGTTAACACATAGGGCAACCACATACACGCACACACTGCACCAACACTGCCCCACCCTGTACTGCTGCCCCTCACCAACACACATACACACACATGTCAATTGGTGGTATCAGTGGCTGACTCAGGCATACCTAATCCACACCCTGTGCATATGATGACACTGTGCCACCTCCTGCAATCTCCAACATCATTGCGGGAACAGGTAAACACGTTGCTGATGCACAGGGTGACTACATAGATGTGTAGTAGTAGTATCATGTTGGTAACAGTACAGTGTGCTGCTATGACTGTGTGTTTACCCCAGCATGCCTGCTGTAGTAACTGTATGAATGTCCTGAATTGTTATCTGCACCCATAGTACATACCAAAGTATAACAGCTGCATATAATTGCATGCGGTGGTAAGGTTGTCAACAGATAGCCGCATACATGGGTAGCACAGGGGGAAAGCTAACGCAAGTAGTGATATGCAATGGTGGACATGTACAGTAATGGTGTCAAGATGCCCACAACGACTATGCCATGTGGATGTTCGCGCATGTAGATATGTGTGCAGTACCAATGTAATCCAAATCACAAATAAGTATGACATAATATCGGTTCTACCATGGGCATCTGTGCTGCATATTCCTGGGTACATGTTGATAGTGCCTACATATTTGCATTGTTACTTACTGTTATTGTTACCCCTTCTTTCTTGTATAATGCACTACTTCCAGCCCTGTGTACTGTAGCTTTGTTTGCATGCATGTTCGCTTGGGGTCCCCTGGAACACTGCTTACACCTGCAATGCAGAGTTACAGTGCTTCTGTAGACTGCTAGTGACATCTGCATAGCGTATGATATGTATGTCAACTTTACACATGACAGAACGTCAGTGTCTGTCCTGTACGCATGTACGTTGCCTGTGACACATTGCACACGTCTTACCTGGCATTTACCCACATGTGCAGTCATATATGTCAGTGCTATGAAACAGTGGCATTCCACCCACACATACACACCTTCAGTATGTTGTTCCCCATTGGCCCTATGTGTTGGTACTCACCATGGCAATCACACTACTAGGGTGGCATGTGCAAAGGTAACCTGTGAATCACCTCTATGGTCCAGTCGTGGTTTATGTGAGTCATGTGTCATTGTCACAGCTGCCACATGTATGCAGTCAGCCATCACCCTTGGCCAGGAACGTACAACACATGTGTGGGATGCCACCACACAGCCAATCTGGGGAATGGTCTCTCTGAACCCAGTAATGCCATACCCTGTCAGGTGGCATGTCATATATACTACATCCAGGACAAACGTCAACCCCAATCCCTGCTGCTACTATTGATAATACCCCTGAAGTTGTTCCTGATAGCTTTGACCAGTCCTTTACTGAGACATTTCAGGCCCTAGCTAGCCATCTACCTCCTAGCTCCCCTGGTCCTGAAAGCAGCACCCCTAGAAAACTACTTGCGTCCAGCTGCCAACCAGTCGCCACTTCACTTCTCCGTACCTTGATTGTAACAGTGAAACCCACTACACTTTCTGCTGATCAACTCCCTGCCGAGTATCTATCAAAACCAGATGATGCTATTGCTTACCCCGTCTCAAAGGTAATCAAAGGAACCATGTTAGAATCTAACTTTCCCACCATCTGGAAAATGTCATATGTAATCCCACTTCACACAGGAGGCAGCTCTACTGAAGTCTCCAATTATAGGCCAATAGCTATACTCTCTCCACTTGCAGAGATTATGGAAACTTTCGTCATAGACAAGTCATGCACCACCTAATCCAAACTCGCATTATGGCAGACACTCAGCATGGCTTACGTCCTCATCACAGCACTACGTCAGGCCTCCTAGCCTTTACTAACACCATAAGCCATACTTGCAACAATAATTATATATCCACAGCCCTCTTTTTGGATAATTCAAAGGCATACGATATGGTTGATCACCAACTTGTACTCCACACCCTGCAAAGACTGTCTAGATACTGGAGCCTTCCAATGGTGTCAATCCTACCTGCATGGTCGACAGCAGGCTGGCCTCTGGCAGAACAAACCTCTAACCTTCTACCTAACACCCTCAGAGTACCACAAGGCTCTATACTAGGGCCCTTGCTGTCCTCCATCTTCATTAACGACCGTTATACTGTCATCCCAACAGTGAGCTGTATCCAATATGCTGTATACTCTACTCTGATCTGCTCAGCCACATCTCCAGTAGAGTTATGGTCAGCTACCCAGACCACCTTTAATACAATAGCAAACTGGCTTTCTGAACATCGTCTGATCCTAAATCCCAATCAAACTAAACTGCTGTTATTCCACCAACACGTAGGTCTACCACTTTCACCGTTACCATAACATCAACTGATGGCACAATAATCTCCCCTGACCCATCTCCGAAACTATTAGGTGTCATCATAGACAATAATCTCATATGTGACATACATGTTAACCAGATTAGCAAAGCCATCAATAGAAAACTAGGGTCACTTTACAGAATTAAAGCCTTCCTAGCCCCTCCAGCTAAAGGTGCCATAGCTCGCTCACACCTTGTTTCAACCCTTCTGTATGCATCCCTCTACTCGAATATGAACAAGACTGTCCTTAACAAGCACTCGATTTGCTACAACCACATTGCCAGGTTTGCCACTGGCCGCCTTTTAGGACACATCATTGCATCAATCTAAATCAGCTTGGTTGGCTTGCAATACCCAGCCTAATACAGTATAACCAACTGATTATGGCCTATAAAATCCTCTATAATCCAGACAATACTCCTGCACTTCAATTATTATCACCCCCTATAACAATCCTAGACCGCTTACCTCCTCTAACAAAGTACTACTTCAGACTAGCAAGTTTAATAACACAGCTGGTGATTCTCTCTTTGCAAACCCTGTAAGTAGATCCTGGAACTCACTTCCAGCTGATATTACCCTACTGTCCACCTTAGGTCATTTAACAGTAGACTCAAACAACATTTGTCACTTAACTGGCTATGTCAATGTATCAAGCCTGGCTAACTCGAATGTGTAACTTCTGTGAACCACTTTACTGTGTAATTTTAATTTAATCCTGGCTTGTGCTCAGGTCTAACATTAACCTGTGGAACATGTTTGACTTGCTTACTTATGTAATCTCTGTAAATAATCTGTTTGTACTATGTAATGCTAGTATTATGTAATGCTGTATCTGCTACCCTCGTAGCTTGTCTCAACGTGCCTCCCCTGGAAATGGACATGCATCCAGTTGGGCTATCCCAGTCAACAAATGTAGGATAAATAAATAAATCAATACAATATATTACAGTGACGACAATACCAGTCAGACATTGACACACACTGACAGCATGCTGAACACACTGGGACATACGTGGGGACTCAGACTAGCAGCCTGCCTGGGCATCACACACCTCTGCAGCTGGCACACAGGCATATGTTCCGTCGGAACAGAGCACATGCCACACATGGCATGCACATCCCCTGTGCCACACACTCACAGCCTGTAGGGCTACACAACACACCTGCTACAGACGTGTCAGGTACCTGTCATGTGTGCTGCACTGGGGTCCCACTCATCAGGCTGTATCTGGTGAAGGTCACAGTGATATGACTCAGGGGCACTATGGTCCACCACAGCACACATGCATACAGGTCAGTCAGAGGCATGGACAGATATGACTCACTCATTGACCATGCCAGTGTGGCTGCCTGAGACATACCTCCCTGGACTACATGATAGGGAACATAGAATGGATCTCTCAGCATGTGGCACAGGCCAGTATGAGCCTGATGTTGGTTGCCAACATACCCTCACCAGGTATTCTACCACTATATGTGGGAAGGGTGTTGTATGTCTACATTATGTTCAGTCTCCACTGTCATTCATAGGGTATCCACTGGCTGTCAATGTGTGCTTACATGCTAGGGAAGCCATAATGATGTGCACGGGTCATCTTGCACGTGACACCCATGGCCCGATGTATAATGGCAAGGCTCCTTGGTACACACATACTGCCTTATGCTGCAGGACATGGTTTACATAGCGACCTCCATGGGTATCACACAGGTTAGGACACTAACAGTGCTGCTACACAACAACAGCAGTGTACACCGGAAGATGCATGCACCAGACACTGCCCTCAGCACGGTGAACTGCAATGTCTGTGCAGTACCAGATTCATGATTCATGGCTCACAGGTGTTACCCATCACTGACAGGTTATGCCCCATACCATGCCTGTCGTCCCCTACACATGTAACACACATGGATAGGGGGGTGGTATCCCAAGGTAACACAGATACACACACCTCCAGGTTGTTGGCACAGCACAAACCATCAGGGCCTACTCATGTGCAGCTGACAGTGTGTCGGACTGCCATCTGGTTCATAGCCTGGCACACACAACCCTCACATACACAGGAAGACCACCTATCCTCCATAACACCACCGGCAATATGACAGTCTCATGAACTGTATTTATAAGGCCGTACTGCATCCGGCCGAACATTGTGTGTGAGCATTACTGTAGCTACAACACTCTAGTTGAAGAGTTCACAGCATGTGGTCACCGAATTGCAGTGGAATGACATGTTACCACTACCACAATAGGTGGGAACATGCAGCACCTGTACATTGACTACATGTACACTATATGGCCCAGACCAGATGTGTATCCCCTGCTGTAGGTCTTTCACCATAGACACCCACACTGTATAGGGACATACCACGTGCGGACCCTGCACAGTAAAACACAGTCATATTGGTATACATTGCTAATACCATTTATCCACACGAAGCATGTGTCAGACATGGCAACTACTGCAGGTCACAGGTATTTATGTGTATGTGTCACACACATACATCATGTGTGCAATGCCATTGCTCGTTTAGGCAATGGCATGCATTGTTATGTACAAACACCCACACAAGATCATACTGTGTGACACAACCACACGTGACAGTTGTGGGTTACCAAAACATACCTATCTGTACTCTGACAATGGTAATAGACACAGTAGCAGAGCACACTATTGGTATTACTAGCCAACTAGCCCTGTTTGGCTGTGCTGATAGTGTGGTGACATTCCCTGTGTTTACTGGGGGAGTATGCAGCATCTGGTGTATTGTAGTATTTGCCAAAAGGATCTGTTCCCTCACACTTGCATTTACACACACCCTACTACCCCCACACACATGCACACTTGCCATTTTCAGGATTCATTCCCCTACCTAACTAAGTCATGACACGTGAGAGGGACGCATTAGTAAAGCGCACTATTCAGTTTACTAGATAGTTCCTCTTCTCTGGCTATACTTATAGGGTGCTGACAACATCAGTATTTTGAAAGGGTAATGTGCATCAGGTAGTGTGATCTCCTGATTGCCAAAACTAACATGTTTTTCATACGGAAATGCACACACACAAACTCCCCACATGCAAACACACACACATGTCATTTACAGGTTTCAAACTCCTACCTAACTACATTACGATACGCAGGGGAAACGCATTAGCAGAGTGCGCTATTTGCATTACTGGGAGGCTTCCCTTCTCCTGCTGTACTTATAGGGTGCTGACATCATCTGTGTTTAGAAAGGGGAGTGTGCATCCTGTAGTGTGTTCTCCCAGTTGCCAAAAGGGGCACATGCCTCATACATATTTGCACACAAACAATAACCCCCTCATCCAAACACACACACTTGCCATTTGCAGGATTCAAACCACTACCTAACTATGTTATGACACTTGAGACGGATGCATTAGCAGAGTGAGCTATTCGCATTACTGGGAAGCTTCCCTTCTCCTGCTGTACTTATAGGGTGCTGACATCATCTGTGTTTAGAAAGGGGAGTGTGCATCCTGTAGTGTGTTCTCCCATTTGCCAAAAGGAACATTTCTCTCATACATATTTGCACACACACAATAACCCCCCTCATCCAAACACACACACTTGCCATTTGCAGGATTCAAACCACTACCTAACTATGTTATGACACTTGAGACGGATGCATTAGCAGAGCGCGCTATTCGCATTACTGGGAGGCTTCCCTTCTCCTGCTGTACTTATAGGGTGCTGACATCATCTGTGTTTAGAAAGGGGAGTGTGCATCCTGTAGTGTGTTCTCCCAGTTGCCAAAAGGAACATTTCCCTCATACATATTTGCACACACACAATAACCCCCCTCCTCCAAACACACACACTTGCAGGATTCAAACCACTACCTAACTATGTTATGACACTTGAGACGGATGCATTAGCAGAGCGCACTATTCGCATTACTGGGAGGCTTCCCTTCTCCTGCTGTACTTATAGGGTGCTGACATCATCTGTGTTTAGAAAGGGGAGTGTGCATCCTGTAGTGTGTTCTCCCAGTTGCCAAAAGGGACATTTCCCTCTCACAGCCTTTCACACACACAAACCCCACTCACCCACACACACACACACACACTGAGCATTTGCAGGATTCGAACCCCTACCTAACTATATTATGACACTTGAGGGCGACACATTAGCAGAGCACACTATCCGAATTACTGGGCATCTGTTCTGCACCTGTAGTATTTCTAGGGTGCTGACATCTTTATTTCCACAGAGGTATGTAGATGTAGTACTACCTGTCAGGTGGGGGATAGCATACATATGCATTTGCAGCCACCTACATCAGGGTCAGATATGCACATCGCACTGGCAGGTTATGTTCTATACCATGCTTTGGGACCACAGGACCTGTAACACACAACACAACCAGTCCAGAACACCACACCCACATCCAGGACACACACTTAGCTTCCCTGGGAACAGTGCCAGGATATGCAGGTATTCACATACACCATTCCAGTTGTTAACATCAGGTACAGGCATATTGTGTGTGAGAACTACTCAGGCCTCTACCACTTTACCCTACCGCCACTACAATTTGTGGGTCCATGTGCTATGGCAGAACCACACACCACAGCCACATGGGTGAATACATATTGCACCTGTCCATCTGCAATGTGGGTACTCACTGTTCCACACCAGAGGTAGACCACCATTGTTGATATCTGCCCATGTCCACCTTTCCCTGGACATCCATATCTCATCTCCACCCCAGGCAAGGTTGTCACTGCACACAAACTGTGTTTAGCACAAGCAGACTCTACACTTGTGTAGACTGGGGTGGATGACTTCAGAGGACCCATGCTGGAGGACTATACTGGCCACACAGCATAATCCTTGACACTTGCATCCTATGAGCATGTGTACAGTTTGCATTGGTCATGCTATCCCACATATACCCATGACTGCTCCACAACAAGACACCTGTCAGCTGTACACCGGCCATATATGCGCTGTTCAACGGACAGAGCGACCTAATACATTGCAGAGCTGTAGCCCACAGAGGGAGGACATCTGTGGATGGTTCCAGCATGGCACTTCATTCACACATACTCATTACAACACAGTGTTGACAGTAGAATCGTCCAGAGAATGCAGATAGGGCTCCCCTCTGTCTGTTATTGATGGACACCTACTGTCAGAGATCCTCAGCAACCCTCTCACAGCACACACCAACAACATGGCTGTGGCTTAGCACATTCAATCCCTGAGACCTCCACGGTGCCCCTGCTTGACAGAGGCACAGCTCACTAGCCTCACATGTCGCCTTCTGTGACCTACTTTACAGTGGCACGGTAGCCTACTATCCTGGGGATGCAGATGCCAAGCACACTCTGGCTGAGCTGCCATTCCCTGGGGCAAGAAGCCTAGTATTGACCTCTACACCCATATGTTCAATTGTCGGATGCACAATATTTGTTGTGCTGTTCTACTGTTTGCTGGTCTTTATTGCAATAGCATTCCCTGTTCCTATGACCAACTTGTGTATCTGTGGCAGATGTTTGCATCTGACGGCGATCCACTATATCACTTATGTCTCTGTGGTCATTTACTGTGTGCACTGGGCTGATTGCTGTGTTGTGGTTGGTTCCTGGACTGACACATACAAATACCAGATATGTGTGGCCAACTGCTACACGGAGATATGGCCTAAGTGTGTGAGCATGCCCAGTTCAGCCTTTCCATGGCATGTTGTCTGACATATGCCTCATTTATCAAAGTGTGCGAGCATGCCCAGTGTGAGCTTTCCATATGTTGTACTCTGAAGTCCAACACATATTTGGGTGTGTGTGACCTTCGTCATTATCACACATTTATGATTGTGTGCTGGGTGTCATGTTGTGTACTAACTGGCCAACTGCTTCGTGTCTGCCACAACAGGGATTATACTGTGCCTGCAGGAATTGCATGGGATACTTTGCAGACAGTTCTCAACATACTTTCATAATGACCTAACACTGTAGTACCGTATAGTGTACTGGTTCGGTAGTTCACTGTAGTGGACAGTATCCTGGGCTTTAGTCCTATCACTGCTTGACATCTTCATAGTGAGCACGACAGACTGTGTAGGGGCCAGTTGTGCACATATGACCATGTTGCAATATGTTCAGATATGGACTACCTACACCAGGCTCGTCCAACATTGCTAGTGTATTCCACAACATGGGTGGACATTGGCAAACACTAGCGATGTTCTGTAGGCCATTTCTGATGGTAGTCACAGGGTGTGTTTGTCCTTCGACACACATTGTAACTGGAGTTTGCCATTACATATGTCATGGTTGGTATACTGTGCCTCTGTCTACCTCTGACATAACAGTGATACCCAGGGTAGCCTACCATCTCCCATACACTCATCAGGATGCCTCTTGAGGGGTGTCGATATGTGGCACTCTGGCTGACCTGTACCAGGAGTTTACTGTAGTGTGGGGGTGCCTTCTGTGTTATGGATCATTCTGTACAGCTTGTCCTATGTATGTCAGTGCTGGGGTTCAGGTCTCTCATGTGCATAGCTCACTGCCATTCAGATTCATTCCAGGTTGGACATGGCATCATACATCAGGCACAGCTTTCCTGTAGCCGGGAAGGATGGCAGTGTGTGGGGCTGCAGTTTGTTTACTCAGGCAACACATAGCATCTGTTCAGGCTCTTTGCTACCCCTGGTGGGGTACTGTTGTGGACTTTACAGTTGTTGGAGGTGTCTGCTGTGGTATATCCCACAGGGGCTATTGTAGTCAGTTGTGATGCTGATGGAGGATGGCTGCAGAGCCAGAGTGAGTTCCCCTTATCTACATCTGCCAGCCTTCATGTTTGGGTGGGTATATGGTACATGTTTCTGCGAACACTACAGACACATGTTTGTCCAGTGCAGGTTATTTATCACCTTTTGTACACAGGTCTCACATTACATGTTAGGTGCCTCATGGGTTAACACCTGTGTGGTAATTTGTGGGCACTTACTGTATATCCACAGTGGTTGTCTATACACAGTTCTGCGATTTGCTTGCTGACTTGGCTATGGCTACAGTTGTTTGTTTGTAGGTGGCCCTTTTGTGGGTTGCTTGTGTCAGCTGGGGGTCAGATACGGTGGGCTGTTTGTACTCCTCTGCATACATGCTCAGTCACAGTCCTTCCATGTTGGCCTATACCTATGGGACATGTATACAGAATGGGGGGGGGGCCAAGACCAGGCCTTGTGGGATGCCACTCATATCCGCTTTGTAGTCTGACATGGATGCAGCATGTCTGACCATGTCAGTTCTGTCCTTGGTCTGCTTTGCAACCCCTCTACTGACATAGGGGTGTATATTTAAGCTGGTGAACATATCCATACTGAACACGTACGGTATTGTCTAGAAGCATGTGCATGGTCCAGCTACGCTGTGTGGACCACATAGCCCTCATCAATGACCTTAATGACTGCTTCAAATGGGTCAGACATGTTTAGGGGCCGGTTCTGCAGTTACAACAGCCACAGTGTGTAGGGTCCGGTATCAGTAGGTCCACATTAGTCTTCTGTCTGCGGTACATACTGATCCTTTCCATAGCTGTGCAGAACAAGCTTGTCAGGATCCTGGGGTGTTAGTTTGGAGTATCCATTCAGGCAACACCTTTGTTGTGATGGACCACTGTTGTTGTACACTGCTCTTTGGGTACATACCCTGTGGTAAGGCTGACATTGGCCAGTAGTGTGATTTTGCATTCCATTACTCTTGGGGTCCATGTTGGCCTCAGCACAGGACACCATCACATACCTTTGCTGCTGTGTGTTCTGCTTTGCAGATGATGGCTGTTACCTCAGCATCTGCAATGTCAGGGGACCATCTGCTGGGATAGGTATTTTGCACTCGGGGGGGGGGGGTTGCACTGCATCTGACAGGTTGTATGTTAGCAATATGTGTGTGTGTTTGGTATGTTGTTTGTAATATCTGTGTGATTCGGAGCATATCTGTGGATGCCCAACATGGTTCCTACCATCAGTGGGGTAAGCCTTGTGATTATCCTTAGTGTCCTGTACGTGTTGAATCTTCATAGGTTCATGGGTTCATAGTAGGCTGGACACCCTAGGCCATTGGTAAGCCTAGCTAGAGTGTGTGTGTCTTTCGCCACCCCTTGCTATGTTCAATTATGGCCATTTATGAGGTTCTTCACTGTGCCTCTGTCTGGTCGTGACACAGTGGGGACCCCCAGTATACATGTACGGTCATCCATCCACTTGGCAATATTCCTGTTGAGGGGTGTCAGTGAGGGGCTCTGCCTACCATGGATTGGGATCCTGTTTCTGGGTGTGGGGAGCCTATGGGTTATGTATCTGTCCCTCCAGCACATCTTATTTCATTATGTGTTGAGGTTGACATCTGTGACTCTCACAGCTCATGGCTTTGATTTCCTGTGGTGTAGCATGTCCATTACTTCTGTGTTGGACATGGCCTGGTACAACAGACATACAATGCCTCTGTGTAGGCAGTGTGTGACTGCAGTCAGCTGGGGTGTCTACAGCCAGGCAGCATATGACATATATTTCGCACCCTTTATCCTGTTGGTGGGGTAACTATGAGGTCTTCCAAACCGCTGCAGGTGTCACGTATGGTACATCCCATATGAGTCATTGTACTAGATTATGGGTCTGATAAGGGAACAGTACAGTGGCACAGTGACGCCTGTTGATGTTGGTGTGAATCCTTTCATGATACGGTGTCCAGTATCAACAGTCTTCATAGCCACATTGGCATTGTGGCTGTCACATGACAGATTAATGTCGACCTGTGTCCCTAGGTCCCTGATGACTCCTTGCATACATAATGGTTTGACACCTATGTGGTACTTTGTGTACCTTGTCTGGTATTTGGTGGGACATCCATACTGTCCAGTGTCTTCGGATGTCTGGGTGGGGTTCTTGTGTGTGAGAGTGTGGTCTGTCACATGCTACAGACTGTACAGCAGTTTTGACTACAGTTATGTGCACATGGGTGGTGTCCGCTGCTTTGTGCATTGTCAGTTACCTGGCTATATGGGTGTCTGTGCTGCATATGGATACTCCCCATCCTTTGATGTCTTGGTGCAGGTGTTGGGGCCATAACACATGGTATGTGGTATAACCTAGTAGTGCTGGTGTGGTATCACTAGGCCTGCAGCAGGCTTCTGTCACTGGACAGGCATCAATGTTCTCCATAATGGGAAATGCCTCAGGGGCATGCATATTGCAGTTTACACATCTGGCATTGGTCAGCATTACCCTTATGTTTCCTACCACTTATGTTTTCTAGGGTGGTGGGTAGTCTTTTTGGCCTTGCCTACATACGGCTCTATGGAGGCGGCAAAGGCCTTATCCAGTATCCAGACGCACACGGGTAATAGCTGACAGCCACCCCTGTAACAGCAGCATGGCTTGTCATGCTTGACATCTCCAGCAGACACACATTACACCCTCTTGGACTGACAGCTGTAACTGTGCCAGCTGTTAAACATGAGCATTCTGTGTTTGTACTGTGGCATCATTCTTGGTGAGGGTTGGATGCTGCACACAGCCAGTGTCATCCGCCCTGGGGTACATACCGGAGGGACCATCCATGTCTCATTTGTTGTTGACCAGGGAGGTACATCTCAGGTAATTCACACCAGCATGGACATTGAGTGCATCATATTTCTGCTTGCTTTGGTGTGACCTGCGTACTTGTGTTAAGTGGCATTTTGTGGCTACCTACAAGCAGCTTACTCTACCCTTTCCCTTGTTCAGTCTGGTGAGTGGGACAGCTGTGTTTCTGCCTATACAGACACCTATTACGACTGTATCAGGCATTTGTTTCTCCTTCGGGCCTGTGACTGTTTGGCACACCAGCTTTGCGTACTATTCGTTGCATGTGCTATGTTTGAAGGTTGTGGTTGCTTGTGATCTACTTTGGAGGCGTCTGTTGGTGTGGTGTGTTTGTAATTAAGGCCTCCGGGAATATTTGTCTGTGTCTATGTGTTTGGTTTACAGTTGTGGTAGGTCTATGTGGGACTTGGTTCGTGGTGTATGTGGTTACCTTCTCCTCCTGACTAGTGTTGACAGTACTGGCTTGTTGGAGCTCAACCTCTGCTTTGGATACATGGATGCATCTATCACATATGTTTGTATTTATTCTGGGGTGTTGAGGTTGTCTGTGTACTTGGTACTGGCGTCACATTGCCTCTGGATTCATAGGTTATACTTGTTGTGGCTGGACTTAGTGGATTGTATGTGTGGACATATGTTGTTGCCATACTACTGGTCAGTGATTACTTCCCTTTTTATGTTTGCTCTATCATGTGGTATCTTCCTCATTCTCTTGCATGGTTTGGTAATGGCTGGAGCACAGCATGCCAGATGTCTGCGTGTATGGCATTGTGTGTTGTTGTTATTTGTGATTGCATACTCCAAGCATTCCTGGCTGTGTTCATGGAATGCCTGTATAACATGTTCTGTGGTGTGTCCCATATTCTGCACTTGCACAGGGCCTTTTGTGGATTCAACATCGGTTTTGAGGGCTGCAACCTATACTTTACACATGTTTTTCACTGTGGTATTCTGGCCAGGGACTGGGGTCAGGGTGTGTATTTCCAGTGTGCTAACTCTATGGTCTGGTCTTACCAATGAGGGGTACACTTCTCATCTTGCCATCCAGTACACATGTTGCTGATTATCACATCCAGTATGCTTACCCCTCTTGCGGGGGTAGTACATTGTTCCTGGGCATTTTGGTTTATGGAATCTGGGTAATTTTCTCCTACTGTGTTGGTGCTAGTACAATGCTACCGGTGTATGTCTGGGTATTTTCAGTCGAGCAATATAATGTGGTTTGGGGGGGCTTGATATATTCATGTATTCCGACATAGGCCAGGTGCTGTTCCTGGTATTAGGACGGTGGTCTGCAGCAGGCTATATACTGCGAGGCAGTTTTAGCCATTGGTATTTGACCATGGATATTCCATGCTGCTTCTTGTTGTGGTACCAACATGGGGGTGTGGTTATCCTTGCCATTTCTTGCTAGTCACCCTCCTTTTGTAGCTTGTTCCATGTTTTGCGGCTGTACAGCACAGTATGAGGTGTGACCTGGTAGTGTTGGGTGCTGCTGTGAGCCTTGCCCAGTTCTATATTACAGGACTGGTATCTACATTCTCCTTACTGTGTGCGTTTACACTGCACACATCTTGCTGTTTGTACATCTGTCATGGGGTAGTATTACATCTAGGTTCCTATCCCTTGTAGAACCTATGAGGTTGGGTTTGTGTTTTGAGACTTACCTATTCAGGGCATGTTGTGGGTACTGACAGCCTTTGCCAGTATCCATGGGGCATGGCATGATAGGTGCATGCCACCCTAGCAGGTGGTGCATCATGTCAAACTCCGCATATCTTCCCAGCCTGTAACACATTGGCTCCCCTTTGACTGACTGCATTACTTCAGCCAATTATTGTACTTGATCTTCTTGTCTTCATAGTGTGGCATCATGCTTGGTGAGGGTGAGATGTTAGGCAGGGTCTTCATGTTTGCATATACTAGATGGTGTTACATTGCTTAACACATGGCAATCATGCCTCAGGTGGTGCTGCAGGGCTGCCTCTGTCGGATGCACATACTACACTCCCTGTACATGTTTGAGAGCAGGTTGTGTCATGTTAGGCATCCCTGTTACTATATGAGAGGGGTATCATTCCCAGGGTTCCTACTGTGCCAGTGTATGTGCTATGCGTTGCCTCTTTGCCAAGGCCAGGGCATACTGGGCACGCCTCCTTCTGCCTACTGGGGCAGGCTCAGGTTGTTCCTCCTCCGAGTCACGCTCTGCCTGTGATGGCCTTGGCAATGGTGGGGGGCTGTTTGGCCCGGCCCTATGCTGGTCCTGCTGCAGCTGTTTTCGCAAGATCATATTATGTAGCATAGTGCATACCATGACAATTTGGGTACATGTAGTTGGTGTGTACTGCAAGGCTCCACCAGATGTGTCCAGACACCGGAACCGTGACTTGAGCAGCCCAAACACATGCTCTATCACATTACGTGTTTGTGCGTGTGCCTCATTATGGCGTTCCTGTTCAGGTGTGTGTGCGTTTCTGATGGGTGTCATCAGCCATGGCTCCAGTGCATAACCTGCATCCCCCACTAGGTGTCCGTGTGAGATGTCCCCATTGGCAAATGTCTGGTACAGCTGCGTCAAATGCCAGATGTGGGAATCATGATAACTCCCAGGGCAGCCAGCACACACATTCATTATTATGCCCTGGGCATCACACACGACCTGGCAGTTGATGGAGGGGAAGCCCTTGCGGTTAATGTAGGCCCTACCCCGCTCACCTGCTGGTGCTTTGATGCGTATGTGCGTGCAGTCTATAGCACCCAGTACCTCAGGGTATTCCGCTATTTGCTGGAAGAGACGCATATTGCTGGCCAATACCTCATGGGCATTGGGGAAATATACATGATCACCGACATGTGCTGACATGGCATCCAGGAACTGGTGTAGTACCCTGGAGGCTGATGCCTGTGATATCCCCATCATATCGCCAGTTGGTCTCTGGAAGGTACCTGTTGCTAGTATTCTTAGGCCAACACATACCTTGGTTTCCACTGGGATGGGTCCCCTCTGTTGGTTCTGTGTGTGAGGCGTGGCCTGCACAGCTCAACAATTTGCTGCAGGAGCTCTCTGTCCACTCTATAGCGCTCTACTATCTCCAGCTCATGTAACCCGTGGTAGGTGACCCTGGGCCTGTACACTCTTCTCTGTCTCCTCACTGTGGGTTGTCTGGCACCATCTGCATTGTCACCACCCTCAGCAAGTCGCCTATGTCTCATTATGACAGCTATGGCAGCCCCTAACATTTCTGCTCTGAGTGAAGCTTTTTCAGTTTTCACTTCTATTAGCTTACTCCTGTCTTGCAGTGTCTCTTAATGGAAACATCCTGCACTACTGTTTGCAGAGTTTTAAGTGCTGGGCTGGGCTACTATTCTGCCTGTGTAATTGCCTGCTTCTAATTGTTTTCACCTGCTAGCTTCAGCAGTTATCCCTGCTAGCTTCCTATTAATTCTGTTGCTTCCTTTTTCCTCTCTGTTTCCTCAGGGGGGGAGCAACTTGCATACTATCTGAAACACGCTCACAGTGGCTTACATGCGCTGCGTGCTTACACGGTTCAGGATCTACCTATTCGGGTTTCAACGCGTGCAGACACCCGCAAACACTGTTACACGTCTGCCAACAGCCTGCAACATACTCAGCCTGCCCTACACGCACGCACACCCGCACAAACAGTGTTAAACATCTCCCAGCACGCTCCCACATGCTCACACTGCCTTACACGCGAGCACACTGTCCTACTCGAGCTTCATGGCACGCACGCACATGCACGCCAGCAAGAAACTTTGGTGTAGGTTACAGTGTACACCTTCCATTTCTTGACTTTCCATGACTTATCTAGTGGCACACCTCTTTCCATGATCTGTGCCTGTCATCTGTCATGTTACACTGGCCTCCAATGAACTGCATTTCTTTCTACCATTCCCCCCTGTGATGTCACCTATCTCCTACTCTATTCCTCCCCCTTTTGTATCTCTTACACTACTCAGACTGTGCTCATTTGCTATGTGACTGTGAGATTCAGTATCCAAACCCTCATTTACATGAGATTGCCTACTAATGCTTAGTTACATGTCTTAGACTCAGCTTCCCCCCTTAGCAACCACTACACGGTGGCCATGTTGGTTTTAGTCTGCTGGTCCCTGCATTGTAAATCCATGTATTGCATAAAACCCACATTTGTGGGTTTATAACCTTCATTTTTATGTTTTATACAGCGCAGCCCGTTTGCGCGGGGCTGTGCTGGGTTTAAACATGGGCGATCACCGAAAAAAAAAATTATATTTTTAATAGTTTTGCATCGGGTTATCTTGCCAATGGCCACATATTTGGCCATTGGCATGCTGCCTGACTCATATGCAGGTTTTTTTTGGAGCTGACATCGCTCCGTTGTGGATTTTGCAGAAATGTACTCGGTTGTCAACTGAGTACATTTCTGCAGCTAAAACGTCTCCTACACGGACTGGTTTCTGCTTCGTGGATCGCTAATATACCTCATTTGCATACCTTTCAGATGCAAGTGAGGTATTTAGCATGTCCACGCCCAGTCCATGTAAGAGACGTTTTAGCTGGTCTCTTACACGGAGTTTAGGGCTGTTCCTAGATCGTGAGGCTTGCATGGAGTGTTGCACGTCTCTTACACTCCGTGCAAGCCTTCGTGAATCCTGCCCAATGTCCTTGTAATTTCGACTGCCTTTTCATTCTATAGCTTCAGATGAAAACATAACTTCCTATTTTTCCTTCCCTTTTCAAGAAGAAAAGAAAATATTTCTGTACTGCTTGGACAGTGACTGGTGCAGACATGCATGGAATCTAGGGAAGAGTTCATATACAAATGTGCAATAATAGCAGTTTTAGTTTCTCTCTTTATATTTATAGCTATCTCACTGACTTTTGAACATGACTACACTTAGAAGGAAGACAATACAGTTACGCAATCAAATACTTATTTTAAACATTTTTTTTTAATTTTTAAAGTGAGATTTTGAACAGCTCTGGCCTATTGGGATTTATACAGTCATCACACAAAACAAGTAATAAACAAATAAATGCATATGCTATATGGAACAACTGTGTACCTGAGTTAAGTTTTCACTATAAGCATATAGACTGAATTTTAACTCATCTGTTTGCTGTTATATTATGTAACAAAGCTAGTATTAGGTCCTAGCATACCCTGAAGGTACCACACATTTAAAGGAGTTTGCTCTGTGCATGCTGGGGGCTGTACTGCATGAGACCACACTCAGCTATGTGTTTCTATATTGTATCTATCTGTTGGTGAGTTTGTTAGGATTCAATTTCCCTTCTGCTATTATATATATATATATATATATATATATATATATATATATATATATATATATATATGTATACACACATCTATATATATATATATATATATATTTACACACACACACACACACACACACACACACACACACACACACACACACACACACACACACACACACACACACACACACACACACACACACACACACACACACACACACACACACACACACACACATATATAGACCCAATCCTCCAAAGGCAGACGTCCTGTCTGGTGGACCTCAGCCATAAACAAACTATACAATAGAAGGAGGAAGCTACTACATGATAGAGCAAAATCCCAAAAAGGGAAGGCATCTCTGATCAGTATTAGCAAAAAACTACGGCACTCATAAAATCGTCTAAGGCCAGCTTCGAGAGAAAAATTGCACAGGACACTAAGGATAATCACAAGGCTTTCTTTAGTTATGTTAGGAACCTGGGTGGGAATTCCCAGATATGCTCAGAATTAGTCCAAAATGACAAAAAAATACATCGAACCCACAGACATTGCCAACATCCTAGCTGACAGGTTCAGAGCAAACTCCCCCCCCAAAAGGGCAAATATCTATCCCAGCAGAGTGCTGCCCCCCTGACATCTCAGATGCTCAGGTAAGAGCCGACCTCTCCAAAGCAAAAAAACAGCATCAATGAGACCAGACGGTGTCCCGGGCTGCGTCCTACATGAACTCCAAGAAGAGCTAAACCC
>NC_056733.1:555283275-555303275 GCF_019279795.1 Protopterus annectens
TAAATAAATAAAATAAATAAGAGGAGCTGGACTGTTTAGAGAGAGTGACTCTTATGGAAGTGAGGGGACATTCTTCATGGCCAACCCATCACATGCCCTCTGGTGCCTTTCTGGGTATGTATGGTAAGTACTAAGGAGAAAAGCAAGACAAAACTTTAAACCACTCCTGATGGCCACCTCAATGATGACCCGTTGAAGTGAACAAATGGACTCTGACAGAGGGTTTGATGGCAGACAGCAGGGACAAAAACAGCAAAAATGTCTTTTCAATTTCCTCCCTGTCACTAGCTAATTGTAGCACCACACTGTATTACTTCTGGGTTGGAAGATATTCCATCTGTGTATACTTGGAAAAAGAATGCCTGTTTTCCTTAGTTTTGGTAGTTAAAAAAATCTTGCTCTTTCACTGCTTACCAAGGTAAGACTTCTGATATTTGATAATGTCTTATACATGTTTTCTAAAGGCAGGGTTTGTATTTTTTATTTACATAGCTATAATATGCAATTCATCTATACTAGTTGTTACAAATATATCCACACAGAATACATTCATACATTCTGTTGTCTTTGTCATTATTATTAAGAACACAGACACTTCTGTATATCTTTTCTCCTGGTATACACCTTAAAAGGAACTTCTGTATATCTTTTATCCTGGTATACACCTAAAAAGGAAGGTAAACAAGACAATGAAGAACCACTTTTTATTGTTTTCCTGTTGAAATTCTGAGTACCGTAACTGACAATATGAGGACTATCTGTTTAGTCCAGAGATGTAATACTGATATATATTCCTGCTGCTCTGAAGTATAGTGGTGCCAAAACTCACACACACATATGTATACACACATACACACAAACACACACACACACACACACATATATATATATATATATATATATATATATATATATATATATATATAAAACAGCCCCCAAGTCAAATGACTTTAGAGGAGCAAAGACCTCCTGTTGCAAAAATGCTTTAATCATGTCACAATGAATTTCGGGATTAACTATATTTCTTTTGTAATAAAAATTTTTTTTAAGCTGGTTACTCACAATTATAGGGTCTACATTTCTGATCGGGAGCCCTTTGATAATACATCTCAGGAAGTATGAATTCACTGCAGCATTACTTGTACAGCAGTGGCAGCAACCTAGAAATGTTTATTCTATGTGTTCTTTAATTCAAACTCATATGTATTTAATTATTTATTATCTAAGCACTATGAACAATAAAACCACTTAAACAAAATTAAAGAAATGAAACATATCATTCAAAAATAAAACAGAGTATAAACTAAGGTCAAATGACCAAAAATCTAGGGCAAACAAATAAGTTTTAAGATAAGCCTTAAAGGTGGCCAAAGTAAGTCATTCTCTAAGCCACCAAAGTAAAAGGTTCTAGAGAGGTACAGTGCTTGGTAAATGAGCAAACACACAGCATATGATTTAAAACACACCTAAACAGCCACTAACAGTGCTAAGGAGACAGAGTGCAGCACCAAAGGAAGACAGCAGGGAATAATCAACACCTTTAGGTAAGAGGTAGGTACCAAAGCCATTATGAATAAAAACTTCAGCACTAATATTTTGAAAACCATATAGGACTAAGTGGGGTCTCCACAGCATGGAAGTTATATGTTGGTACCAGTACATCTAAAGAAGGGGATTATGCACTATTATACTGTCTGGGAGCTTAGTTAAGGGCAAGGCTCTCAAAAGTCAAGTTTGCATTAGTAACTATGATGATATTTGTAACTTGGAACAACAGAAATGTTCTGAGGTTGTAAAACTGTTTACATTGTTGTAGCTTTTCCACTGTCAGTCTTGGGCCATTAATAGATGTGATGCAGGTATCATGCAAAATAAAACAGTAAAGTCATCTAATGCATTTGGAACAATTAAAGAAGTAGACCTTGAAAATCTAGTTCCACGTCTGAGAAGTAAATCTCAGACATGAAGGAACCCTAAGTCTAAACTCTCTGGGATGTCATTAGTAACATTTGCTTAGTTAGAAGAGCTACCTTAACTTGGACTATACTAGTATGGTCCACATGCCTTTAGTTAGACAGTCTGGTAATGATGCCCACATAGGGAATTATGTCAAATGCTTTAGCAAGGTTGAGCTAGGTACTGTGGACATTTTGCCTTTGTCTAAAGCTTCTGTGATCTTCCCAAAAATCGTCCAAGTTGAGAATGCATTACATGTCATTAACAAATCCAAACTGATTGGTGTTGAGAATCTGTAAGATCACCTATTATATTGTTAATCAGTTCAACAATAATGTGTCTCATAGCTTTACAGATAATGCCAATGAGACCAATAAGCCTACAGTTACTCGGGTCCATCATGGGCCCACCCTTGTGGAGGGGAGCAACTGCAGCTTTTCTCTGAATTTAATTATATAGCTTGTTGGGATACTATTGTTAAATAGATCCAAGAAAGGTTGGAATATGCAAGATATGCAGACAGCCTAGAGTATTGCTGGGACCGATGAAGCTAGGATTTTAGAGTTGGAAAGTGGTCAATCCACTTGATAAAGGATGATCACATGTGGTATAATCAGGAGGAAACTGTGGGAGAGACAGAGTAAGGGAGTTAAATTTATCAGCAAGGATGTTAGCTATAGTTTCTGGGTTTCAGTGGGATACACCACTGGAGATAAGTTCAGAAAAGTGGGTGTTACTTCTGAGTTTCTTAATGCAGGTGAAGATGCCTTCTACTTTTCCTTAGTACTAAAAGTAGTCTTTAGTTCATAACTGTTTTTCTTCTTTCTCTAAATGTATACCTAATAGCTAATACTTATAGGTTGATTTTATAATGTGGGAGAAAGTCTTTTACAAAGAGTCATGAGCTTTTCCTTTTTCCTGCAGTGTTGATTTATATGGGTGTTCTATCATTCTTGTTTATTTTTGAGTTTTTTACTGTTCTTATGGTGGACAGGATTACCACCTTACACACGTCTATTCCTAAGTGAATAGAACACTGAGGAGTATGCTGAGGTAAGAAAGGCATTATGAATGGGGTTGTTCAGGGGAATATGATAGTCCAGAGCATCTATAAATAGTTGGCTTTAGAATAATCCTGAAATTAGGTGAGACGTTTATGGATGGAGAGAAGTCTACTGAAAGTAGATGTAACAGATAATAATCAGATTTTACCACTGAGGCAGAGGCAAGTGGAGAGAAACAAAAAGGGGAACACTTTGACAAGGTAAAGTAGGATAATATCCCTGGAGACAGTAGGAAAATTTGCAATAAGGAGCTGGTATTCTCAAACTTAAAGAATCTCTGCACATATTAAATAAAGGCTGTATAAGTTTGAAAGCTGATACAGGAGTAACAAGGCCTCCAATAAAAATCGTATTAGGTTCACTGGGTACCTTATCAAATTGATTTAAGTAATTAGTATGACTCTATAGGGAACATAAAGAGAGATTAATAGTTAGCAGTAAAATGGTTATCAGTTTTGTTGAGGTATGCTAGAACTCTAAATGTTCTAAGTTGAAATTATGCAATATCTGTTGCAAGACAATATGTTTCCCATTAGATATGGATACATTTGTGCAGTTCCCAGTTTTCTTGAATGCATGGTAGGCACAATATCCTGCTAAGGAGGGGAAGTTATCATTTTTTTGAAGCCATGTCTTAGTAATTATGTAAATATGGATGTCTTCAAAGGTGACGTAAGCCTCAAGTGTTGACGTTTTTTGGTTAAACCTGGTGTCTTTCAAATTGGAATTTTGCTATGTGGTTATGCTCACGAATTGACCATTGCCTAAAAAGGCACTGTGGGGGAGAAGCAAAGGTATTGGTCTGTATGCAAATGTCATGGCCCGAGGTGTGCAGGACATCAGTGGGAATGCTAGAGGGTATTTTGACCATCTGGTCCCAGCAGACACAATGAATCCCCTAGAATGACACTTGTTAGCAAGCCAATTAGTGTCTCCAAATATTTTCTGTTTGAATTTACTCCCAAAACCATTTGATCTCTCTCCTTAGAGACACAGATGGAGATTAATTTAATCTCACCGCGTCCCACTTAGAGTGGATGGCCTTAGCTTACTGACTCCCATATGAATGACAACAAGGGCATACTCATATTTAGGATGGCAAAGGATTCTGAGGGCCCTAGCAGTCACCCTGATCTTAATTTCACAGAGACAACTGACAAGATGTCTCTCCTTATCCAGTCTGATAAGTGCTGTGGTCAATATGTCTTATGATTGAATTACCTATAACCAGGAAATGAATACTTTATTTTTTTATTGATTGATTGATTTATTCTTATTAGTCCCACTAGGCCAATGGTATCTTCACAGGAGAGACCTGAGGTGAGATTCATGCTTACTATGTGAAATTGATCAGGGCATGAGGGATCTTCCCCTGCTCTTTTCAGTAAGTGCCAGGGGATTTTTTTTGCATCTGCCTGAGCTTTAACCATCTCAAGCAGATAGGCCCTCAGTTTAGGTGATTTCCTGTAATAATGCATGAGCTTGCTGATAGCAATAGATCCCAAGATTGCTGAAGTCTTCTGCAAAGGTTCCTGGGTAATTCATTATAGTGATGTGAGACTATATGCTGACAGTGGAGGGAGAAGAGAGAGGTGCAGCCAGGCCAAGTAAGTAGATACACCTTCCACAAGTAAAGTCTGATGTACCTAAGAGAAAAATGTCTGTAGGTTTTATGTAATTCACAGGGTGTAGCCCATGGAGCTCTTTCAGAGGAGAGAAACTGTAAACATAAGGCACTTCTTACAATGCCTCAGAATGCCTGGTAAGGTAAGAGGTAAGATCAGCTCACATCTCCATACAGGCATTTGGCAGATACATTTATATTAAGATACTGAGAAATGCAGGGATTAGCACAATAGAATATGTTTTTATGGCTACTGATAGGGGTTATACGCGATGCAGACTTTATAACTGATACAGGTAAAGAAGGAAGAAATATGGGGTTTCAGGATTATAGGTTTACAATGGTACTTGTAAAGTTAGTTATACATTGAAAGTAAGATTTGAAGTTAATGCATTAATTCATATAGGAAGGCTCTAAGTTAGAAGTAAACTCTAATGGCAGTAGTAGAACCTGGTTTGTAAGGAAGAGAAGGGAAGGGAAAATACCGGACAGCTAAAGTAATAAATAGATAAGGATGACAAAGTAGCCAATGCAAAAAGCAAGTAGTCTAGCAAAGATGCTCTATATATATTTGTATATATGTATATATATATATATATATATATATATATATATATATATATATATATATATATATATATATATATATATATATATATATATAAAAACAAAGAGAGAGAAGGTCACACTGAAAAAACGATCAGTAAAAACTAAATGAAAACTCCAGCCAAGCTAGAACTTCCAATGAGTGACCTCCCAAACCTCCTGTAAAAGAGGCACATGGGATATATGCAAATGACCCTTATGAACATCAGGTGTTTCAGCTATATGGCGATTCTGATTGCCCATGACTTTTACGTTTGAAATCTTTTTAATGGAAAATTTCAGGCCAATAAAGACAAACCCCACTAGCTATAGATATGCATATTTCGGCCTTGTTATGACCTCATCAGCATAGCACAAGCAGAGTGTTTGACTAAGCATAAGAAACACAGGGTTGTTATACAGATTCACAGGTGAGAGCTGCCCTCTCCAAAGCAAAAAACACAGCATCAATGGGACCGGACGGTGTCCCAGGCTGCGTTTTACATGAGCTCCAAGAAGAACTGAACCCTCACTTAAAATCACTGTTCAGTCTCAGCCTTACAACAGGATATGTACCCAAAGAATGGCATACAGCAACAGTGGTCCCACTCCATAAAGGTGGTGCCACAACGGACCCCGGAAACTATCGCCCTATAAGCCTAACTAGCCTGGTCTGCAAAGCTATGGAGCGTATCATCATGGAACTCATAAACAAAGACATTGGGAACCTCCAAACACTGGATCCTACCCAATTCGGCTTTGTTAAGGGCAGATCTTGCCTCTTGAACCTGGTCAATTTCTTTGAAACAGTCACCAAGGCCATAGATGAAGGGAAGGTAGTCCACACAGCCTACCTTGACCTTGCAAAAGCCTTCGACACAATATCCCACTCGGGCATCATAAATAAGCTCACCAGCTTAAATATCAACCCCTATGTCACAAGATGGGTTGCAAACTGGCTTAGGGATAGAACCCACATGGTCAGAATTGCAGGTGCCATGTCAGACTCTAAACCAGTTACAAGTGGCATCCCACAAGGCTCAGTCCTGGGACCTCTCTTGTTTGGTATATATTTCTCTGAGGTACAGGCTAACACAGGAGGACTATGGCTGACAAAGTTTGCAGATGACTGCAAACTGGGGGCCATAATTGACTCGCCGGCTGACACAAGCATCCTCTAAAAAGGTCTCACAGAGACGGATAACTGGTGCCAGAGCCATGGCCTAAAGCTAAATGCCAAAAAGTGCATAGTCATCCCCTGTGGGAAAAACAAAGTGCCCACAAATTACCACATAGGTGGTAATCCATTAAGTACGGAAGAAGTAATTAGGGATTTGGGGACCCAAGTAGATTGCAATCTCTCCTTTGACAATCACATTGGCAAAGTGGTTAGAAAGACATTCTATATAGCCCACCTTATCACGAAGGGGTTCACATCTAGATCAAGAGAGGTCATTGTGCCCCTCTACTCATCACTCATCAGGCCCATAATTGAATACAATGCCCCATTTGGGATGTACCTTACCCGACACCTGCTACAACTAGAAAGACCCCAAAAGTACCTCACCAAGAGGATCAAGGGACTCAAACAGATGCCCTACGCAGTTAGGCTAAAGAAACTCCAGCTCTACTCAGTTGCTTACCACCTACTCAGAGGCGATCTGTGCCTGATGTATAAAGCCATGTCCAACCCAGAATTAATGGACATGCTCCACCTCAAGAAATCCAAATCCATCAGAACTACATGCTCCAATGACTTAAACCTCAAGCACAGAAATAAATAGAACATGCTGGAGGAACAGATTCATATCCCAGAGGCTTCCCTCACTCTGGAACAAAATCCCAATCCATGTCAGACAGAGCCCTTCAATGACCCTCTTCAAGAAGAATCTTGATGTTTGGTTGGAAGATCGTAAATTTACCCCTGGGATCTCTTCTGTGTCACTGCTAGACAGAGGCATGGTAAACTAACCTTAAATGGGCTATCTTCTGTGACCTACTATACAGAGGCACAGTCAACTAATCTAAGAAGGGTGGCGAAAGTCAAACACACTCTGGCTAGGCTTGTAAATGCCCTAGGGCAGATAGCCTAGTATCAACCTATGAACCTATAAAAATAAATTCATGACCCCAAAAGCACGCTGGGACTTAGTGTGATTGTGTGAAAGTACCCTTAGAGGGTCTGAAAGAGTGGTCAGTTCTGGACACAGTACCTATCCATCCCATTATCCTGACCAAAGTGCTAGAGCTGTAACATTTGAGCTCATGCAGGGATGAAAGCAAGGGGTTGCTGTGGGAAAAGGCTGATCGAAACCTCTCCTCTGTTGCTGAGCGTCGACAGACTTCCTACCCTTCCCTCCCTGTATGGTGTGTGGATTACTATAGTTATTTTCTGTCTTCAGAATTGCCAGGATCCAGGAGTTGTAAGGTAAGCCTAACATTTTTATTACTGATTTATAAAATACGAAGAATGGGAGCAAAGATAAGCAAGCAAGATCAAATTCCTGAAAAGGGAACACCTGCATATTTTATGTATTTTAACTGTGGGAAGGAAAGTTGCAAATATTTGCATGACTGGTTTCAACTTACTAAGAATTGTGCTGGTGAGATATTTCCATTAAATGGAATTTATGATCAGACTAAATTGCTAAAAACTTGATAAAAAGGAAAGAAATAAACCACACCAAGTCCAACAATAAGGTTAGCGCTTTTGTTTACTGATTAAGCAAACTTCTTCAGACAACTGACATTACAAAAATACACAGCTTAAATAGATTAGCATATTATGACATCACAATACAATTCAATACCAAGCTTCCATTTAAAGGACTCGCATACCCAACATACTCTCATATTATCCAAACATAATAATAAAACATTAAAAATACTAACAATTATAAAAAGAAAGAAATGTTATGTGTGTGTGTGTGTGTGTGTGTGTATATATATATATATATATATATATATATATATATATATATATATATATATATATATATATATATATATATATATATATATTAGTAACAAAAATATAGATGTATATATGCCAATAGGTCACTAATTAAGGTATACAAATATATAAACCAATAAATATATAAAATATATAAATATGCAAATATATTGGTATTATCTTGTCAAAGCCTTCAATTTCAAAATACTTTTGAAAGAAATAGACTAAATTGCTGACACTGAAAGGTATTTTGGAAGAAAAGAAAAGCAAAGTAAGTGGGGAACAAATTACAGCATTTTATTCTTGGTACAGTGAAGCACTTAAAGGGGAAAAGGGCTCAGCATTAAGAGGGTTGCAGGATGTTAATAAGAAATTGTTGCAACAAGTAAAAGAGATTAAAAAGGCAGTACAGACCAGTAAAAAGGGATCCCTTTATCCTGTCTTAGCAGGTTTGGAACAAACTGAGGATGGCCAAAAAGCAGAAACTTCTGAAGAGGATGATAATCCTCCAATAGCTACTGCACCACCACCCCCATATGCACCAGTATGGGTACCTCCTGTACAAGGCTCTGTTGTTTCTCAGACTCCTACCTTTCTGTCTACTGTCCATTGGACACCCAGTTCATGTGATACTGGTACATCTCAGACTGGTTCCCCTGTTCAATCTTCATCTTTTGAACATGCATCTGCAGTCGAGGGGGGATTCTTCTTCCTATCCTTCTCAGATAGCTTCTACTTCCCTAACAAGGGGATTAGTATTTGACACTCCTGTATCTCACCATACACGCTCACATGACAGAGTACAAGAAGAGATTACAACCTCTGGAGGGGATCTATTGGCACCTCTCAGGGAAATTTTGGGGGCTAACAATAGGAAACTTGTTCATCGTCCTTGGACCCCTATTGATTTGCATACTATGTCTAAAAGTTTTCCAAATATTAGAGAAGATCCATTAAAATTCAAAGAAGAATTAAAAACTATAATAGAATGTTACAATCCTACTTTGACAGATTAAATCAACTGCTGCGGGTAGTCACTTCAGATTGAATAAGAAAGCAGTTACTGGAAAAGGCTGAAATAACAGATTTCACTCTCATAAGAAATGCATTAATAGATAAACAAACAGCATTATTAAGCAATATTACACGTGTGTCAAGTTAGGACTGACTGGTCTAAAATACAGGCATGTAAACAAAGTAAAGGGGAAGCCCCTGCAGACTATTTGAGTTGCCTTAAGACAGTATTTGCAAGACATTCATGAATACCAGACCCAGAAGAGCAAACTAAGCCAGCTATTTCAGTAGCCCTTGTGTAGGGTCTGCAAGCCCCTGTACAAAATCAAATAAAGCAGGTGCTCATAGACTGGCAAGGGAAGGACTTAGAGTCTTTATTAAGTTATGCAAATCACTGTTCAGAGTATCAGGAAAAACGAAGGAAGGATACTGAGGATAAGCTGTTAACTTTACAAATCAGGCAGCTGGAAAACCCAAAGGGTCGAGGTAGAAGCAGGGGAAGGGGTAGAGGAATTGCTAGAGGATTCAGCAAAAGTGCTGGTCTAGGAGAACAAGGTGCAGCTGGTTGGCAACAATGAGCTGGCAGTGCCCCTCCAGCTTCATCTAATACATCTTGCTTTAATTGTGGAGAAGCAGGACATTGGAAAGGGGAGTGCCCACACATGCATATTCAAAGAGTCCAAGACACTTGGACTGAGTGGCAACCAAATTATAATAATGCAGTTTCTCCTGCACCACCTTCTCAGATTGGAAGGAGTCAAGAAGCTCCATACTGACTAGGTCAAAAAAATAATACAGAAGTGAATCTTAACCCTCTACTTCCAATAGATCAAAATGGGCCCTACGATAAGATGAAAATAAATTCAAAGAAAACCCCATTTCTGGTGGACACTGGAGCTACTTGGTCAGTGGTAAAATTACTTCAGATAGTCAAATACCAGTATCAGAAAATAAAGTAAAGGCAGTTGGAATAATAGATACTATGGTTACGTATCCTGTTTCAGAACCCATCCCCATTTCTTTAGGTCTGATTGAAGAAAAGCATTCTTCTGAGTACTACTGCACCAGTAAACCTACTAGGAAGAGACTTGTTATGTAAGCTGGGTTGTACTGTTTATTGTACCTCAGAAGGGCTGTATCTAAATGTTCCAACAGAATCAGAGGGGGAAGTATTGGCAGTTTTAGCAGAAGCTAATGAACAGCCTGCTGGACGCATACAGACAGATGGAGAGTTACTACAGCAGGTATCTGCCAACTTGTGGGCTAAGCATGCAGATGAAGTAGGTATACTGAAATCAGCAGAACCAGTAAAAGTAAAATTAAATCCATCAAAACCTCTCCCCAGAGTTCCACAATATCCATTAAAGCCAGAAGCAGAACAGGGAATCAAACCTGTAATTCAGTCTCTAATACATCAAGGAATAATAATACTAGCTAAAAGCCCTTGTAATACTTATTTTTCCAGTGAAAAAGCCAGGAAAGGATACTTATAGATTTTTACAAGACTTAAGGGCTGTAAATAATGCAGTACTACCTACTTTTCCTGTTGTTCCAAATCCAGCAACAATACTGAGTTGCATACCACCTACAGCTAGTTACTTTTCTGTGATAGATTTATGTTCAGCATTCTTTTCTATACCTATTCACCCTGACAGTCAGTTTCTGTTTGCTTTCATTTATCAGGGACAGCAATATACATGGGCATGGTTGCCACAAGGATATACTGAATCTCCTTCATTATTTTCTCAAATTCTAAAAAAGATTTGGAGAATGTGACATTTCTGGGTGGGTCTGTGTTAGTACAATATGTAGATGATTTGCTAATAGCATCAAACTCCTTTCAGCAATGTCAGCAGGATACCTTGCATCTTCTGACTATCCTTGCAAGAAAGGGACACAAAGCATCTAGAGAAAAACTACAATTGTGGTCATCTCTGGTACGTTATCTTGATCATTTAATATCCCAGGGTAGCAGGCAAGTGTTACCATCTCGTATTGATGCAATATCTAAGGCCCCACGTCCAACTACTCAGAGACAGCTTAGGTCTTTCCTAGGTATGACAGGATACTGTAGACAGCGGATCCCTAACTATGCAGAAATTGCAAAACCTTTAACAAATCTTTTAAAGCAGGATACACCAGAGCCTCTCCTTTGGAATAGTGAAGAGGAAAATTCATTTCAGAACTTGAAGCAAGCTTTAGCTACTGCCCCAGCTTTAGGGTTACCAGACTATGATATGACATTTATTTTATTTTGTCATCAAAGGAATGGATTTGCACAAGGAGTACTTGCACAAAAACATGGGGACAGCTATTGTATATTGGCTTATTACAGCACAGCACTTGATTCTGTTGCAAAAGGTTTTCCACCTTGTTTAAGGGCAGTTGCCGCTGCTGCATTCTAGTTAATCTGGCACAGTCTTCGGTGCTTGGGCATGATCTCACAGTAGCTGTCCCTCATTCTGTATCATTTCTTTTGCTTAAAATTAAAACTCAACCCCTCTCAACTGCACGTCTAACTAGATATGAACTTGCACTTCTTTCTGATCCATCTATTTCTCTGATCCACTGTCCTGTTCTAAATCCTGCATCTCTGTTGCCTACTGCTGAGGTGAAGAGCATGATTGTGTGTGTGTAACTAACTATTTGCTTTCTCCTAGGGAGGACATAAAGGGCACTCCTATACCCAATGCTGACATGCATCTGTTTGTGGATGGTTCCTGTGGAAGATATCAAACAGGAAAGTTGATCTTGGGAATAGCAGTCTGCACCGAGGAAACAATATTGTTGCAACAAAGATTAGAGGGTGTTCACTCTGCTCAAATAGCTGTGCTAGTGGCTTTGCAAAAAGCCTGTAAGTTAGCCAAAGACAATGTGGCCAATATTTTTACAGCAGCCATTATGCTTTCATGGTGGTACATGACTTTGGGCAACTTTGGAGAGAGAGAGGGTTTTTAACCTCTTCAGGAAATCAAATTAAAAATTCAGGGTACATAAAATCATTGTTAGATGCACTTTTGTTACCTAAAAAGCCATCTGTAATCAAATGTTGTGCACATAAAAAGGGGTTAAACATTGTTACAAAAGGTAACAACTTAGCAGACCAAGCTACTAAACAAGCAGTAGTAAATTGTTGTAAACATCTTTGTATGTTGACAGCAACAAACTACAACAGGAATGATGTGTTTGATTTTGCAAAATTGTCAGCCTTTCAAGCTGAAGCATCACAGGGAGAAGTTCTGAGGTGGCTCAAGGATGGATGTAGAAAATCCTCTGATGGCATATGGCGACATTCGGAAGGCCGACTGGTGGCACCTGCCTCTGTGCTACCTTACCTAGTAAGGGCATATCATCTACTGTCCCATACAGGTAAGACAGCTTTATTTAATCAAATTACCCAAAGTTGGTATTCCCGTCATGTCTCCTCTTTGATACTTCAGTATGTACAAAATTGTACTATTTGTTTGGAATATAACATAAGCAAACATGCCAACAGCAAATCAGCATATTTATCTCCACCCTGGGGAACTTTTGTTAATATACAGCTGGATTTCATCCAGATGCTTAAGACTAATAATTTACAATTTATTTTGGTGGTAGTGTGTATATTCTCAGCATGGGTAGAAGCTTACCCATGTCGCAAAGCTGATGCAGTCACAATTATTAAAAAAATATCTGATTATATACCAAGATTCGGTATACCCAGCATTGTTAACAGTGACTAGGGAACTCATTTTAATAATAATCTGTTTAAAGAGTTATGTAAAGCTTTTAATACTAAGTTGAGTCTTCACTGTCCCAACCATTCCCGCCCATCTGGATTAGTGGAAAGGGTAAACAGAACCCTTAAAAATAAAATGTTGAAGATTTGTGCTGAAACCCACTTAAACTGGCCCAAAGCTCTTCCCTTAGCATTAGTGAGTATGAGGGCCTCACTGAATGCCACCAGGAAATTGAGCCCATATGAGATATTAATGGGGAGAACCATGGCCCTTCCAGCTACCCCTCCAGTGGGAAATGCTATAAGTTCTTATTGTAGGAGACTCCTCACAGTTTTGCAGCAATATCATCCAACAGTAAGAGCAGCATTACCAAAGCCTCCTGATCAACCCTGTCATAAACTACAACCGGGTGATTGGGTATATGTGAAAGCTTTTCAAACAAAAAACTGCCTGAGCCCTAGGTGGAAAGGGGCCTTTCCAGGTCCTGCTCGCCACTCTAACTGCAGTTCTCTGTGCAGGGCTTCCAACGTGGATCCATTTGTCTCACTGCAAGAAGACCTGTCATGTAGGCACCCCAGACAAATCATCGCAGCCAACAGAGGGAGAACGAGGTGTGACAGATAAATCATCTGCCCAGTGAGAAGGTCAACTTCAGTAGCAGTCCATGATGAATCCAGTGACAACAGGTACTTTTGCTTTGTTTCTGCTGCTGTTCCCTTCTATAAACTGGTCAAGAGAAAACAGTTTCTTGCTGGTCTTTCGGCAATATGCCAAAAATCTAAACAAAACAAACTGCTGGATATAGCGTGGAAAACACTGTAGTTACCGTTCCGAGGAGGAATGTAATTTGACTGCTGATAGAATACAAATGAGTCCCAATAAGAAACTGTGATAGCAGTCAACAAATATGGCAATACTTGAATAATTATGAACATAAAAGTATGCAGAATGTTTTATTGTATGCGGTAAGCGCTTTCACTGGTCTGATGAAGCTATTCAGTGAAAGCGCTTACCGCATACAATAAAACATTCTGCATGCTTTTATGTTCATGATTATTCAAGTATTGCCATATTTGTTGACTGCTATCACTGTTTTTCTTATTGAAACTGCTGGATGTGTTCACATATACCTCATCATTACAAGGCAGGGATTCCCATGATTCCCATCCCTGCATCACAGGCGTCATTTGAAAAGGACCTTAATGACATCAGCTTAACCTGGCGTAATGTAACTGATTTTTCAAAAGTTGTGTCTCTTCAACTTGCAACCACACAACATGGAGACACATGTTATGCCACAAATGGGACTGTACCAGTAGGGAAAAGCAAATGTAATGACACCAGGCATGAACGTGTGTTAGACTCTTTGCACATAAAAAGCTATGATGGGAGCATGGCATGGGCATAAGTGACCGTTACTGCATCTGTGGTAATCGTGCCTACCCCTGGTTGCCTACAGACTGGTCTGGATGTTGCTTTGTAGGCTATATTACTCCTGCTATTCAACATTTCAAACACCTGCCAGCAGGTAGACTGAGAAATAAGTGAGCAATCCACTGGACTGAGCAATTATTTCAAATTTTAATCCTGGGTATGGAGTGTAAAGGACAATGCTTGAAATCACCATACTTCCCAAATTCTACAGGAGGTGGCCAACGAAACTTCCCATCACATCAGGATGGAAAATCGAGAAATGACTGAAATGCAAACTGTGGTGTTACAGAATTGAATGACACTTGATATAATGCTTGCTGCAAAAGGAAGGGGTCATGTGCCCTCATAGAGAGCCGTTGCTGTTCATATATTAGTGACTATCATGATGAACAAGAAAAACTGGCAAACCTCATGGAACAAAGGGCCAAACAGTTGGACAGCACATCCAAAAATTGGATACTTTTTTGGATGGTTAGACATTATTTTTGGTAATCTAGGAACTAGCATACTCCAAGGTATTGTCATTGTACTTTTTATTATATTTGTAATCATTTTAGCATTTTCTATACTAAAGGCTGTGATTACAAGACGTTTAACCTCCCCTGCACATGAAATGCCACTGCATGCACAAATCAATGACAGTTCTACTTTGACAGAAAATGATGATGACTACTATGACACTGAGGCTTATTTTATCAAGTTAAGAAAAATAAAAATATAATTATATGTATGGTATGACACTGATAGTGTCAGAGGGAGAAAACTGTTATGGGACAAGACCAGCTTATTAAAATGTATATTCATTTCAATTTATTAATGATGCTATAATATGATTGCTAAAAAGCAAATATAATTTGTATGCAGGGCTGGGAAAAATACAGCTTCATAAGCCACAGTATTACTGGCTTTTAAAATGCATTCTTTTAGTATGTAATAAGAGAAAATAGTATGTGTTGCATGAAGTGAGGCATGTAGTTATTACAAAAAGGAATCTGTTAGCCTGACTCCTCCAGGCTAAGAGTGGGTTGTTGCTAGAGCAGGTCTGAAACATCCAAGGTCAGAAACAAGACCCTTTGGAAGCAGGTGAATCATGTATAGGAAGGTATTCACGTGAAGTCTAAGGCGAAAAATCACAAGGGATGAGGACATTTGCAAAGTTTTCTATAGGACAAAGTTATTATAACGTCATGAAATTGCATGAGCAGTTTGATAAGAAAATGTATAAAATTACAGTTTTTGTATGTAAAGTGAGAATGCTTTATCAAGAATTATGAAGACTAATTCCCAGCACTGTAAGAATAAAATTTCTGTTTGCACATCCTTAAGTGTTGTTCCTGACTAGAGCCATATAAGGTAAATTCTTAATGTTATTTATTTATGACTATAACACTGGCAAGTACCAGTTGTGTAGTACATGTGACAACAATCTCCCGTATTCTCCACATGTCTGGCCTATAAAGTAGGTTTGGAAGATGGAAGCCTTTTCACACACAGAACAACATCCAGGTCTGGCGAATTTCTCAAGAAAAATACATCAGGTCCCCCAACAGCATGTGGGAAAATGTGTCATGGTGTAATCAGACCAAGGTTGCACTTTTTGTCCACAATACCAAAAGGTTTCTTTGGCACAAGAACAACACTGTGCATCACCAAAAGAACACCATCTCCATGGTGAAGCATGGTGATGACAGTGTCCTGCTTTGGGGTTGCTGTTCATGAGTTGGAAGTGGGCCTGTAACCATCGTGGAGGGGGTTATGAACAGTTCAAAATACCAGTCCCTTTTGGCCCAAAATCGTCATGTGTCTGCTAGAAAGCTGAGGATAGAGAGGACTTACACCTTTCCACACAACACTGACCCATACCATACATCAAAATCCATAAAAGAATGTCTTCATCAGAAGACAATCAACATTTTGGAATTGCCCAGCCACAGTCCATACATATATCCAACAGAGAATCTCTAGGGTGCCCTGAAGAGGCCTGTTCAGAAGTGATGCCCTTGCAATCTGACAGAGTTGGAGAGCTTCTGCAAGGGAGAGTGTACGAATATTGGTAAATCAAGATGTGCCATGCTGATACACACCTTCCCAAGAGGACTGACTGCTGTTATGAAATCAAATGGTGCTTCAACAAAGTATTAGTTTAAGGGTGTGCACAGTCATGCAACCAGCCTATTGCACATATTTCAACTTCTACGTTACCCCTAACCGATATGTTTGTTCTTCAATTGGATTGTACAGGTTATAGGTCACATTAAAGGTGGGAAATGTTATCACATGATTTCTGTGGTTTCATGTTATATATCAGACAAACCTGGCATGTTAACAGGGGTGTCTACACTTACAATAACCACTGTAAGCTTAGAAGGTTGTTAGTGTAACCAGTTCTGTTGTAACATACATGTACTGCAGGATTTGAAGTGTGAGACTCAAAATATGTCATTAAATAGTGACACCAGTCCTCATATCATCCCAATAATGTGTCAGACAAATACAGGATTTATGACAAACAGACCAGAAATATGAGCCACACATGTAGACATTCAGTGACACTCTGCACAGTTGAGAGGTACAGATGAACAGCAGTTAGGTGTACATGGGTGCAGTGTGTGCTACTTGGAGGCCCATCACCTACTAACACTACTCACATACCACAGAGGTGTATATAAGTTGTAACAGGAAGTGGAAAGGGCTGTACTGCATGATGTTGAGGGGCTGTCCAGGGTGTGTATGTAGTAGTCTGACTGTGTTGTGAATGTCACCAGTTGGCTATTGTGAGGTCTGTGTAATCCCTGTCTGCCACCTCACCTGTGTGTGTGCGTGTGTGTGCATGTGTGTGCATGCGTGTGTGTGTGTGTGTGTGTGTGTGTGTGTGTGTGTGTGTGTGTGTGTATAGCAGCAAATGGTATAGTGCAGGTATCAATTTACATGTGTGTGTGTGTGTGTGTGTGTGTGTGTGTGTGTGTGTGTGTGTGTGTGTAGCAGCAAATGCTATAGTGCAGGTATCAGTTTACATATGTTGTCTTTCCCCCACAGGTGGTCGCGGTCCCTCCCGTTCAGTATCTGATGTCAGTGTCTCTGCAGACTCTGGCAATGATGATGGTCATATTCAGGCACAGGTGGTGTTGTCAAGGGCTAAATCTGTGTCACCGGTTGGCATCCTACAGTCATCCACAATGTCTTGGCACACAGTCACCATGCCCACACATGCCCCGTCCCCAGCAGCCACATATGATGGAGAGTTGTCATGTGGTGGCATGGAACAGGCTAGTGTGGTGGCTATGCCAGGTGTGATAGTGTAGACACTGTCCATAACCAGAGTGCAGGTGAGGTCCCACACAGGCGGATGGACAGGGGTGCTCACAGCAGGACTGCTGCTCATGAAGCTCCTGTCACAAGTGCCACAGCAGTTGTCACCAGATGCATATTTTGAGCTGTCATGGATACACAGGCATGTAGTGAATGCAACACCAGACAAATACTCAGGGTGGTGGATGCAACTCTTCCTGATTTTTGTGATGACATACGTGACCTTGTTGAGGCCACATGCCAAAATACTAAGGTCAAGAATAGATGGTGGGGTGAGAACTTGGCAATCCTTGACCATTGCATGTCTGTGCTAGAGCATGTGGTGGGAGATGGGCATCTGCCACGTGGATGTAGGCCAGCACCAACATCAGCTGTGAGTCTACAGGGCCATGCACCTTCACACTCCCAGTGGCAGTGACACCAGCACTACCAAAGGGGGGTTGCTGTCCACATCACAATGGAACAGGCCATGGGCATGTGGTCCTGGCCAGTCCCATCAGAGACATGGATCCAGAAGACAGCAGTCACCATCAGAAAGCAGTACTGTATCTGGCCTTGGGCCTGATGGTGCCAGTGAGACCCCTGGCAGGACCAGTTCACACATCCATGGCCAAAGATGGTGAACTGGACACCCTGCCATGTACGGTCCACAGCTACATACCCCTGTGTAGGTCAGCGACATGGTGTGACTGTGTGCATACATACACACCAACACACACACACACACACACACACACACACACACACACACACACACACACACACACACACACACACACACACACATCTGTATCACAGGCAGGTCACCTCCAGACACACACAGCACCTCTACACAGCCCATCTATAGGATAGCCCTCCAAACACACACACACACATGGATGTCAACCATATGGCCCAGCCTAGGCTTCTGGCAAACCCACACCACACCCTGTGCATATCATGGTACCTGTGCCACATCCCTGTCATCCATACCATCGATGCAGGAACAGGCTAATATGGGTCTGATGCACAGGGTGAATATAGTACAGTGTAGCTATGTAATACTGTGAAAGGTGCTGTATGCTTGTATTTATGGGTACACATAAAGGTGTATGTACCCTATTAGCCATTATGCATTATTGTTGTTAGTACCACTGACTGAATGTAGTCTGACATGCTGTATTCTGTTTGTGTTCCAGGTGTCTGTGTCTGCAGGCTGTGGCCCTGCAGACATTATCAAAGTGGAGTATGGCAGAGTGGAAATATGCTCACCGTTTCATAGCCAAGGTACAGCTTTACATGAACATTTACCAGGTGTATATGCATGCAACAGTGTGTGATGGACACTGTTGTCAGACAGTGTGACCTGGCCTGCGTACCCCTTGTCACAGACAAGTAGCCTTTAGTCATGTCACTTCAGTGTTGTGTAGTACCACAGGCTCATACATATGGAACAGGTTACTAGAGTACTGTCAGTAGGTCCCTCACCAGCTTAGCCATTAGATTGACCACAACAGATTCACATGTCAGCACCTGTTGCCCCTGCCATTTATTTTTCATACACTCAACTCTAATGCAGTTGGTGAGGGCATGCATGGTACTGTGCATGACAGGTTTCTGGTATGTATTCCTAAGTTCACAGGGTGGAACAGGGAGACAAAATGGTATATCCTTTGCATACACACAGTAAAGACTGACACAGGGGATGTGCATACAGTAACACAAACACAGTTGGCAATGGACAAATTCATAAACATACATATCCAATTTAATGTACTATAGTGCTACATACACATGACATGCCTCACATAGATTATATGCATGGGACATAACCCACTACCTCTTACAACATGTAATGTTGTGAATGCCTTCATGGATGGTGAAATAATCAACCAGAAATAGCTACTGGGGTCATCTATTGCTCCTACAAGCCTGGACAAGTGATAGGGTAACAGACGTTGTATCCGCATGATGTTTCAGTCACGTTTGATATCTGATGCTGGTGTGTGTGTCAGTACACTAACTGTGACCTATCTGGCAAAAATATCACATACATGGCCATTGTTAGGGGACACAGACCACATATGGGTTGCAAACATCCAGATATTCCGTAGACATCTGTACAGATGATTGTAATGGCCTGTACAATGGTTTAACATGCTGCATGTAAGGCAGATGCCATTAACACACTATATAAAGTAATGCCATTGGGAGGGGGTAAAGATGCGTGGATGGTACACACATCAAAATGGTACAACCCACACAGGATGATTCTCACCCAAACACACACACACACACACACACACACACACACACACACACACACACACACACTTGCCAGTATTGAGATTAGAACCCTT
>NC_056733.1:555308275-555378547 GCF_019279795.1 Protopterus annectens
GATCCTGACAGTATTAACCACACATACACACAGCTCATTGACCCCTGCATATTGTGGACAGGCAACATGTTTTCACGTGTATTGGTACAGCCCTGCCAATGTGTGCTATGCTGCTATTTCCTTGCAAACATACATATTGCTGCATTGCTGTGGGTATATGGGGGGTGCACCTTTCAACTGTACACATTTGCACAGACTGTGCTGATATTTGCTTTACATTTTGGTTCCATTTACCATACTTTTGTGCCCTGTCTTGGGGACAAGAGGCATATCAGTAAAGAGCACAGGTCAGATTGTAATGGCATACATTTGAGTTTCAGACTTCTTACCCTTCCTAGACTTACTGCAACTGCAAGTGCTGCTGTGCTATCACTATGTGAGTCTGTGGGGGTGATTCAACATTGCCACCATTTGTCTGCCTTTACCAGATATTTCTTTCTGGTTTTCTACAGCTGACTTGCTGTGTGGGTGTGAGGGGTGGGTATGGTATCCTCACACTGACATCCATGCCTGTGACCTCTGACTCCCCAGTTAGTTGTCCTCACACATACTGCAGTAGGATTTGCCTCCTTGGGTACTACTGTATAGTGTGTGGAGGCCAGTTTTGTCTAGACATTTCCTGGTGTCCCACATAGCTGTCAGTTGTGTGCTGCTATCCCAGTTGGCCATCCCATTCCCTTGCATGCATGTAGCATTACCATAGATATGCTTGTGAAACATACTAATCCATTCATTTATTAAGATAACTGACTTAACTTGTGCCTGCAGCAGTTGTGAGGATGATGCTTGAGGGCCACCTATGTTGAATGCACACAGTACACTGCCTATACATGGTAAGTGACAGGTAATGTGATGTGTGTGTCATCCATTTTACTGTGTGTGAGTCAGACAGGTGTCAGTCCCTGGAGTCCCTACAGTGTCAGTGTGTGTGCTATGTGTTGCCTCTTTGCCAAGGCCTAAGCATACTGTGCATGCCTCTGTCTGCCTACAGGAACAGGTTCAGGTGCCTCCTCCTCTGAGTCCCTCTGTGCCTGTGGGGACCTTGGCAATGGTGGTGAGCTGTGTGGCCCTTCCCCATGCTGTTCCTGCTGCAGCTGTTTCTGCAGGATCATATTGTGTAGCATGGCACATACTATGAACATGTGTACACATGTGGCTGGAGAGTACTGCAAGGCTCCACCAGATATGTCAAGGCAATGGAACCATGACTTGAGCATCCCAAACACACACTCCATAACAATCCTGGTCTGTGCGTGGTCCTCATTATGGCATTCCTGTATGGGTGTGTGTGTGCATTTCTGATGGGTGTCATCATCCACTGCTCCAGTGCATAGCCAGCATCCCCCACTAGATGGCCATATGGGATCCTCCCACTGGCAAATGCTTGGTACAGTTGTGATGAATGCCAGATGTGGGAGTTGTGATAGCTTCCAAGGCTGCCAGCACACACATTCATGATAATGCCCTGGGGATTGCACATGACCTGCCAGATGATGGAGGGAAATCCCTTGCAGTTTATGTAGGCCCTACCCTGTTCACCGGGTGGTACTTTCATGTGGATGTGCGTGCAGTCTATTGCACCCAGTATCTCCGAGTATTCTGCTACATGGTAGAAGAGACCTTTATTGCTGGTCCTCTCCTCATGGGTGTTGGGGAAATAAATGTGCTCACTGGCATGTGGTAGCACGGCATCCAGGAACTGGTGGAATACTCTGAATGCAGATGCCTGTGAGACTCCCTTGATGTCCCCAGTAGGTCTTTGGAAAGTACCTGTAGCTAGAATTCTTAAGGCTACACATACCTTGGTATCCACTGAGATGGGTTCCCCTCTGTTGGCTCTAGGTCTGAGTTGAGCCCAGCACAACTCAGTGATTTGCTGCAGTATGTCTCTCTCCACCCTGTAGCACTCTACTATCTCCAGATATTGTAGCCCCTGGTAAGTTACACTGAGTCTGAACACTCATCTCCTCCTCAGTCTGTGGCAGTTGTCAGCATTATCCTCCTCTCCACCCTCAACCTCTAACACATACTGATGGATCAAAGCAATGGCAGCCCCTAACAGTTTTCCAGTTAAAATTCCCCTGCATGTGTGCACCAGTGGTGCAGAGTTTGTGGGAGAAACCAGACTGTAATGTGTTTCCATAGTTTATGCTGTTGTGCTGCAGATGCTGCCTGTATGATTGACTGACTATGATGCATTCCACCTGCTAGCTATGTCATTTGTTCTTGATTGCTTTTATTCTGCTATTTTCCTTTTTTTCCCTTCCCATTTCTGCCCCTTTTAAGCCCCGGAGCACGCCAAACAAACTTGGTGCCCAAAAGGTAACAGTCCTGCTATTTCCAGGGTTTTTTTATTTGTTTAGACCCAGTGCATGTCACACATACACATTTAGCTAATATAAACATGAAGAAATGACCTTCCCTGGACATGAACACACTCTTCATTTCATGAAATGAGTCAATACAGCCTCAGACACACACCCTTGCTTAGCTGTGCTTAGCTAAGCTTATCTGGGTGCCATAGGGCTCCAATGTGCTTACACAATGCATGACACACCCCCTTTTCATGTCTGTTGCTCCTCCTACTTACACGATCATGTTATAGCACCTACATGGTTAGGTGCAGTTTGGCACTTAGAAGATTTTTGTGATTCATTAAATTTCCCCTCATTTGCATACTCCACTGCCTTAATCTATAGTGACTGCACTACCCCAGAGCGTTTTCCTTTAATAACCACTTTTGCCTGGTATTGTTTTGATGGAAAAATACAGATTTCCCTTAAAATTGAGTTTTCACATTTTTTTTTTATTTTCAGCATGATCCCATTTGCGCGCCGCTGCCCTATGCTTAAACGACCGAGATTAGCCAAAAAAAGTAACTTTTATTTTTATAAAAATTAAACACTTTCCCATGCAAATGGCCATTGGCATGCCTAAAGATTATAATACATGCTTTTTTTGAGCTGCCATGCCTCCGTTTTCATTTTTGCAGAAATGTATTTGGCTAGTAGCTGAATACATTTCTGCAACTAATACTATTCTTACATGGATGCCTGCCTGCTTGCTGAATCACTAATTCACCTCATCTGCAGGTTTTCATCAGCAAATGAGGTAATTAGCATTATGCAGTGGTGTCCGTGCAGGAATAGTGTAGGCAGGCTCGTGCACGTCAAAACAGTAGTTTACTGGATCGCTCAGCAGCCATATTCCGTGCAGGAGTGGCTACACTGTTCCTGCACTGGAAAATTAGCTTATTGAATCCCAGGGAAAATCAGTTGTGGCGCTGTATGAATGAACAGCTCATTCAAACATCCAGTCAGATGCTATAAAATGAAAATTCAGCCAATCCAGTATAAATAAAAAACTCCATTAAAATGGTTAAAACATGCTGCCATTATAACCAGTCTGATACAAGTATATACCATATTGTCCTGCTTAAAATCTCAGATTGAGTATTCTCAGTGATAAAAAGTAATACAATCACAAAAAAGAGAGTAAAAACTGCATCTCCTATTCGGATATGGGTATTCCATACATTCATCAAAAAGTGAAAGTATATTTCCCTTATTGATATAGCAAGTGGCATTAGCTTATAATTGATTAAATAAAACATTCAAATAAATTATAAAAAGTAATAATAACAAAAACAAAACATATGAATAATATAAAGTAGATTCTGCCAATTGAATGATAGATAGTGGAAGACTGGCATATCCTAAACTTCTAAAAATCTCTCCAATCAAATAATAGGGTAAGAACAGCTAATCAAATATGTAAACTAATTATTCAATTCAGTTTACAAGTCACATCTAAACATATCCGATAAGAAATCATCTTTCCAATTTATGGCCAATCACTATAGTTATTGAATCACAGTAAATGTGGATGGTTCACAGTCAAGAACGACCAATATAATGAATGGAAACATTGTTTAAAAGTCTCAAGTGGGGTATTAAAATATATGTTGATGGAGAATATAAAGCACATGTATAAAGCGTTCCAGTATTACAATAATATCAAATAGATATAGAACTCAACCAATTGAATGGAAGCATTCCAAGAAACAACCAATAAACAAATGTAAAGTTAAGGTTCCATGTTCACTAATTAAATAACAGAATGCAACAAAGCATCCAATCCAATCTTCAAAGCAAAACAACCAATCTCATTTAGAAACTCATTATCTAAGGCTTTTTAGTGATTGGTTGTCTTTGGGAAAGACATTGCTTCATTAGTACATTTGAATGTGTATATGATTGGCTTAGAGAATCTGCTTTATTGGTTGTTTCTTGGAATGCTTTCATTCAATTGGTTGAGTTCTATATCTATTTGATATTACTGCAATAGGGGAAAGCTTTATACATGTGCTCTATATTCTCCATCAACATATATTTTAATACCTCAATTGAGACTTTTAAACAGTAAATATGTATCAAAGGAGGCATTAAGATCTTATCATCCAGTTAGTCAACTGAAAATGATTGGTGTCAGAGTGTATCAAACACCCCTGTTCTTGTGTGAGTAAATCTAGTCTGTAAGGAAGCTTGTGGAAATTGCCCATGGTCATTACTAACCTGCTGTGGTGTTAAAGGCTGTTTGCTTAAGTTTTTCTTTTTGTGGCTAGAAGAAGGATCAACCATGGGACTAGAAGTCTGTTCTATGGTCAAACCAAAAATGGTGCCTTTTTCCTGGAGAAGAAAAACAGCAAATTCTGGTAAAACTACCACTTCTACAAAAGTTACCTTTTTGTAGACAAAAAAAACACAGTAAAAAGCATTTTCAAACATTATGCCAGGCCCACCAAAGTAAAATAAACACAATTTCACCACAGAAAATTTGCTTTCAGTTAGTTAACACAACATTTAAACTGACAGAAGAAATGAATGGTGCATTTAAAAGTATGTTACAATCTCAAGACAGTCTACTAAAACACAGAGAAAGTAACAAAACATCAATAAATTTAACAAAATTGGATTTTTTTTCCCAAAGAGAACTTAACTGTCCAGCAAAGGAAAGCACAAGCAGAGCATCAGTCTTCCAAAGCCTCAAAGGAGCATGCTTTTCATCAGCAGTAAAGCTCTGTAGGGCTTCTTATCCAAACTTCTCTTTCAGTCAGCTCAGTTTGAGATGCTTGACAGTTGGGTACATGGAAAGTACCCTGTAGCTTTGCAAGTTAGCCTGCCATTATATCCTTGGCAGGATATATCCTATATCCAGTGATCAATATGATGAACATATATATATTTTTTATTATGATAATTTGTTTTGTCTTCTATATACGATTTCAATAAAATATTTAAAAAAAAGTTTGTCAGTAGACAGGAAGGTGAAGAAAATCATTACTGAAGTTCCATGAAGCATATCTTATGCAGCTTTTTCAGAGGTGAGGAACTGCTGTCACAACAGTTATTCACCCTCACAAAAAAAGGTCATTAAACAAAAGCTTCTACATGTAGATTCATTTCCTTGACAATGAAATCAACAAACACGCCTTTCCCCATAGATGTTTCAGACATTTTCATATGATGTTATCTGGGATTTAGTTTACTTATTTAATTATCTGTTATTTGGTTGTTTATTTATTTATGTTCATCTGTGTATAAGACATCAAACTGAAGTCTAACGTAGAAAAGTTCTCACGCATGGTGTGATTTCACCTCAGAGTAATTAAACTGAAACCAAGGACCCAGGAAACATATAATTACACATACATTGTTGATGTAACTTCATTTGAGTCTATGAAAACATTGCATAGCATACTCATACTTGAGACTTGCATTGTACCCAGAAAAGTACATTTTCATTAGCTATTGAGTGACTTTACATAACTGGACAGTATTTGTAAATTAATATTATATTACAATATAATTAGCGAATCAGCTCTCGTTAAGTCAGGAATAGGTAGTGTAACACATATGACATAACAGACTGTAGTATTAGTGAAATGTGCAAAAGAAATTTACCATGACATATTTATTTATTTATTTAACATTTGTTTACCGGGAAAGTCCGACTTAGAACGAAGCCAATTTTCAGCGGAGGCCCGAGGAGAAACACTCCAGATGTATGTCTTTGTAAAGTGGGAGTAAACCACAGCACTCGGAGGAAACCCACATGGATGCAGGGAGGACATGCAGACTCCACAAAGAACACACCCCAGCCAAGAATTGAACCAGAGTAACCACTTGCTGTGCAGCAACAATGCAACCACTGTACCACTGCACCGTCCACACATATGCAATGTAATTCACCTAAAGTCTAAAATATTTAGGGTAGGCAGATTTCAAGATAGGAAAGGAAGAGGTACATGGGAAGAAAGAGGAAACACAAAAGAAAGCAGTTGAAAGAAAGAAGAACAGAAAATGTAATACAGATTATTGAAGAAGGTGATGAGAAAGTGAAGGTGATGACAACACTGAAGAAAGGGATAAGAAAATGAAGTAAGAAGAGTTGAGATGTTTGCTTCTTTGTCACATTCATATGTTAATGTTTGGTGAAACTTAGATTCAAAACAAGGGGTACTTTTGTGTGGTGACTAAAAACTTGGGTAGCTGTGGACAGCCTGCCACGTGAGGGCTTAGGTTCATAGGTAGGTATCAAATCCATAGATTTATTTATATTTACACACTTTTTTATATACTGGTATTTATACATTCATTTTTCATTTATATTTATAATGTCACAATTTATATATATAAATTCATGTCTTAATGGAATAAGCATTATAATTCATGAAGAATTGGGGGTTGACATGGTGTTTTCGTTAAAGCAGTAAGCCTTTTTTAAAGTATTTATTCTAAAATGAGTTTTTATAAATGAGTTTTTAAAAAAGTGGTCCACATAAGTATTTAAAAGTGTTCAAAAGTGCATAGAAATCTTATTTATTCTACATAAGTATGAATTCTCTCAGCAAAATGTCATATTTATATATACATTCTTTATATATATTTTTTATCATGTTTTGTTTTGTTTTGGTTGTTGAATGTGTTCACACAGAACTGTGAGGATAGCGTTAGCACGTAGATAATTACTTAATTATTAATTATTAAATTGATGTTGTAATCAATTAAGTTCCTGCCAATTTTATCTTAAAAAGAGAGTTTTTTCATTCTAAAAATTATCTGATGAAGCGTAGTACTATCTACGCGAAAGCGCTTATCATTTTTTGTCATATGGAATAAAGTTTTACTTCTGCCTTTGCATTACGGAGTTACGGAGTTTTATTTCATACAACATCGTGGTGAGACCTACTTCTTTTTGCTTGGTTCATAGGTAGGTGCTAGGCTATTGGCCCTAGGGCCTATATAAGACTAGCCAAAAGGTACCTTGGCTTTCCCCACCCAAGAAAATTATTTTCCTGTGCCACTGTCGAGCAGAGCCACAGAAGTGATCCCCGGGGTGAATTTTGTATCTCCCATCCAATCATCAAGATTTTTCTTGAAGAGTGCTAATGAGGAGCTTTGTTTGATACAGATAAGTAGTTTGCTCCAGGGTATGGGAAGTCTCTGGGACAGGAATATATTCCTCCAGCATGTTCTGTTTATTGTGGTGACAAGGTTTAGGTCCCTAGAGCATGTAGCTCAGAGGGATTGGGATTTCTTTAAGTGGAGCATGTCCAACAGCTCTGGGTTTGACATAGCTTTGTGTGTTAGGCAGAGATCGCCTCTGAGTAGGCAATATGCAAAGGAGTAAAGCTGCAGTTTTTTGAGACTGTCTGCATAGGGCATCTGTTTGAGGCCAGTAATCCTCTTTGTGAGGTATTTCTGTGGCCTTTCCAGTTGTTGTAGATGTCTTGTGAGGTACATACCAAAAGGGGTGCTGTACTCTATAATGGGTCTAATGAGGGATGAGTAGAGGGGAACAATGACCTCTTTTTTTCTGGATGAGAATCCTTTTTTGATGAGATGAGCCATGTTGAAGGATTTCCTGACCACTGTGGCGATGTGATTATCAAAGGAGAGACTACTGTCCACCTGTGTTCCAAGGTCTCTTATCACACTTACGGTGTTAAGTAGACTACCGCCTATGTGGTAGTTCATGGGTACAGAGTTTTTACCAAAAGGGATGACAATGCACTTTTTGGCATTGAGCTTGAGGCCATGGCTTTGACACCAGGCATCTGTCTCAGCGAGGCCCTTTTGTAGGATGTCCACATCTTTTGGAGATTTGATTATGGCTCCTAGTTTGCAGTCATCTGTGAACTTCATTAGCCAAAGACCTTCTGTGTTAGCCTGTACTTCAGAGAAGTAGATACCAAACAGGAGAGGACCCAGGACTGAACCCTGTGGTACTCCACTTGTCACTGGTCTGAAGTTGGATTTGGAGTCTGCTACTTTCACAGTGTGGGTTCTGTCAGTGAGCCAGTTGGCAACCCATCTTGTGACATAGGGATTTATACCTAGTTTAGTGCGTTTATCTATAATTCCAGAGTGGGGGATGGTGTCGAAAGCCTTGGCGAGATCTAGAAAGGCTGTGTGAACCACCTTACCCTCATCTACGTCTTTGGTGGCCGCTTCAAAGAAGTCTATCAGGTTTAGGAGACATGAATCTGCCTTTTACAAACCCGAACTGGGTGGGGTCCTGAGTCTGGAGATTACCAATGTCATTGTTTCTAAGTTCCATGATGAAACGTTCCATAGCCTTGCAGACCAGGCTCATCAGGCTAATGGGGCAGTAGTTTCCGGGGTCCGTGGTGGCTCCCCCTTTGTGGAGTGGGATAACAGTCACTGTGTGCCATTCAGTGGGCACATAGCCTGAGGTGAGGCTATGATTGAACATGGTACTTAGGTGGGGTGCCAGTTTGTTCTGTAGTTCATGTAGAATGCAGACTGGGATGTTGTCAGGCCCCATGGATGCTGTGTTCTTGGCTTTGGAGAGTGTGTTTTTTTACCTGTGCAGCCATGATTATAGGAACTTTGTATTCTTTTGGTATAGAGATGGGCCCTTTAGGGGATGGGGGGGTAAAGTTAGCACTGAACCTATCTGCCAGAATGTTGGCAATATCAGGCGGTTCTGTATATTTAGTGCCATTGTGCTGTAACTCAGAGCAGATCTGAGTTTTGCCATTGAGATTCTTGACATAGCTATAGAATGCATTGTAGTTGTCTTTAGAGTCAGTGGCGATTTTGTTTTTGTAACTAGCTTTGGAGGATTTTATGAAGAATCTCAGCTTCTTACTGAGGCTGACCAGGGAATTACTCCAATCATGGGATTTTACTCTTTTTTGCAACAGTTTCTTTCTTCTGTTGTAGAGTTTGTTTATGGCAGGGGACCACCAGATTGGCTTCCTTTTTTTGAAGGATAGCATCTTGGTTCTGTTAGGGATTGCACGATCCATGCACTCGTGTAAGTGCTTATAAAGTGCATTTGTGTAGGATTCAGCAGTCATACCTCTATTGCCCGTCAGCATGGGTGTCGAGAAGTTTGCCTCTTCTGTCTTAAGAAGCGTGGAATTGGCTTTGGAGAAATTTTTTACTGTGGTTTCCCTAATGGGGGGGGGGGGATGTGGATGTCTATGGTGATTAGCTTGTGGTCGGATCTGACCAATGAGGAATTGACCTCTGGTGTAGAGCACCGGTTGCCCATGTTGGTAATAACCAGGTCTAGGATATTTCTGCCCCTGGTGAGGGTGTGGATAAGTTGATCCAAGGCATTGGAATTTATAAATTCCAGAAAATGTTGAGCACAAGAGTTGGTACATAAGTAGTTTTACCAGTTAATGGTGGGGTAGTTGAAATCACCCATTATTAGGGTGTTAGGTTGTACCTTAATATTTTCCAGTGTATCAAGAAATGAGGAGTGGGAATCCTGGGACATGGTGGGGATCTGTAGCAAGCTACAATTTGGATTGCAGTCTTGCCCAAAGTTAGTTGCACTTGGATAATCTCGGATGCATTATGCTGAGCAACTAGCCTGGAGGTGTGGATATCCTTAATGAATATGGACACACCTCCACCTTTAATGTTTCGGTCCAGCTTAGGTGGCCGAAAGGTGTGATATGAATTATAGCTTGGTAATGCAGGGGTACTCTCTAGAGACTTGAACCAGGTCTCTGTCACTGCAGATATGTTGATGTTCTCCATTTTAAGGAGTGCCTCGAGTGAGTGCATTTTGAGGTTTAGACTTCTAGCATTGAGTAGCAATACCCTCAGATTCTGCTTGCTTGTACCTGTTATGGTGGTGAATTTGTCATTTGAACCTTGCCTAAAAAAGGCACTATGGGGTGGCTAGAGCCTTAGCCAGTATCCGGAGTCCCAGGGGCGACAGGTGCAGGCCATCTCTGGCAAAGCATCGTGGTTTGTCGATCATGTCATCCCAGGCAGAGATACTGGATCCCCTTAGAATGACACCAGAAGCTTAGCCAATTGTTGAAGTCAATCATTTTGTCCTTGTACTGTGGTATCATTCTGGGTGATGGCAGGATGCTACTCAGGGCTAGGGTCACACCTGCCTGGGCTACAAGATCGGACAGCTCCTCCATGTCCCTTTTCATGTAGTTCAGGGAGGTACGTCTCAGGTCATTCACACCAACATGGACAATGATTGTCATATTTGCACTTGTTGTGGAGTGACCTGATTGCATGCATTATGTGGTGGATCCTGGCACCCGACAGGCAACTGACAGTAACTTTCTCCTTGTTTAGCCTGGTGAGTGGAATATCAGTGTGCCTGACTATAGAGTCACCTATGACTAAAGTGTTGGGTACATTGTTATGCTTTATGGGCTGTAGTTGAGTGGCACACTGAGTTTGTGAGCTATGTGTCATTTGGGTTGTTTTGGGGGGTGGAGGTTGCTTGTGTTTCTGCTTTGGAGGTCCCTGTTGCTTGGGCAGGTTTTTACTGAGAGCCACAGTGAATGTAGGTGTGTGTTTTGTGTTTCTATGTGTGTGTTTTGGTGGTGTAGGTTTTGAGGGACTATGTGATGAGTCTGGTGTGGTGCAAGTGTTTACCTTCTCCTCTTGACTGTCTAGTCCAGTCTTGGGTGAAGAGAGCTTTGCTTCCAGTTTGGCTATATAAGTACATCTCTCACAGGTTGTAGTGTTGGGTGGTAGGAGGAGAGGTTTGTCTGTGTACATGAGGCAATTGCTGCATTGCCCCAAGATGCCCAGATTCATCAGGTAGACAGGAGAAAACAGCGGGAGCTGATCCCTATCCAGGCGGGCAACTGCAAAGCCACCAACTATAAGAACAACATACAAATAGGGAGGGAAGGTGGGAAACAAACTGCAGAAATGTTTCTCACAGCAGAAAAGCAGCAGTGAGCCTTTAAATTAAAGTTTTAAATAGATAAAGGAGCCTCTAGAGAAAGCTTTTAACTCCAACAAGTTATCAGAATCAAACAACCCAAACAGATGCTTAATAAAAGTGGACAATTTCCAGTTAATATCTCACACACAGTGAAACTAGCTAGAAAAGTATGCACTAGACAAAGTGCTATAAATAACTCGAAAAAATAAGCAAAAAAACAGGATACTTAATGTTATATTATAGATCTGAGTTTGCTCAGTGTCCTTCCTTCAATTAGCTCAGTGTGAAATGGGTAACAGAAAGTTGAAACCTGAGACAACTTTAAAAAAAAAACCTCAAAAGAACCAATGAGGTGCTTACTCTAAGCTGTAGTCCAGGTGACCCAGTCAGCCAATGACCTTAAACAATCCTTTCTCACTGAAATGCCTAATGGCTTTGGCTAAACCAAGATGTCCTTGAACATGTGCTCAGACACACAGCCTCCACAAACACTAGGCCCAAACACAAGCCTGAATATGGACAATGCTACAAATACCCACACTACTTAAGCAGAAACAAACTGCAGAAATGTTTCTCACAGCAGAAAAGCAGCAGTGAGCCTCTAAAGAAAGCTTTTAACTGCAAACAAGTTATCAGAATCAAACAACCCAAACAGATGCTTAATAAAAGTGGACAATTTCCAGTTAATACCTCACACACAGTGAAACTAGCTAGAAAAGTATGCAGTAGACAAAGTCCTATAAATAACTCGAAAAACTAAGCAAAAAAACAGAATACTTAATGTTATATATTATAGATCCGAGTTTGCTCAGTGTCCTTCCTTCGATTAGCTCAGTGTGAAATCTGTCTGATGGTTAAATACTTTATTTAACATACTTTTGAAAGCATGCATGGTGATTTGCCTTAGCACAGGTGATATTTTATTAAAGTATTTCACTTGATAATTACTGAACCCTGAGAATGTGCATCAAAGCCACAAAAGCTTATCTGCAGTGAGAAGCGTTCCATTTCAGCAGGTCCTCAGCTTCAGGGCAACAGCTGGCATAGAGAAGTACATCTACGTGTGACCATCAGCTGAGGCTAGATGTAAATGGCTGGGTAACTCTAGCCAGTTAAGAGTTTGTAAGTCACAGCAGTGACACATTAGTAGTCCAGCAGTAAAGCAAAGTCTTTAATTTTATGCTTACCCTACCTTGCCAAAAGAAGAGAAGTGGAGGTTTGTTATGAGATGAAAAACACTTCTTGCATAATGGTGTCCCTGCCTACAACTTTCTGTTTCAATCTTACATTAAAACCCTACATCCAGTGGCAGAATTTTGCCATTATTCAGTTATGATTTGAACCATGTATCCATGGTGCCAAAGGTGTAGGGTGTGGCAATAAGCTAACTAGCCTTACAAAAGTTATAGTTTGCATGTGTTTTGTATAGTCATGTGAGTTATTATTTTTGCCTTGATCTGCAGAAAAGTATTTTGCTTCTGAGTTACAGAAGAGAACTCCGAGGCAGAAGAGCTGGCTTTAGGTAAACATCACCCAAAGGAACAATGTACTTTTGAAAAAGTGGAAAATATTTACCCCTTGAGATCAGTTCATGTCAGTCATGGAAAACTTGAACAATACTTACCATTTAGGTGTGATTTATGCTTTAAATGTCTACTTTTTCCTTTTAGTGATTCTCAATTTTGTGAGGCCCTTCTGTCAGTAGCTGGAACACACTACAGACATATTTAGTCAACTGTTTTTCTTAGGACTATTTCAATACTGCCTTTCTTCACTCCTACACTTCTCTCATGTAGTCTTTTATTCATTTATTTTTTTACAAATTATGTCTTAATTTCTCTCATCTTTACATTGCATGACTAAAACACTACTAAACAACTCAGCACAAAGAGTTGCATGCAGATTCTAATAACTAAGAAGGTGCTGTCAACTGCATAGTACCCTGTGAATATATTGCAAAAACTTACTTTCTGTGTTAAGATAAAGAAATGGCTTCAAAGCAGCTTAACAACACACTAAGCTGAGAGCTAAGTGTAGCAAAGCCATCCTTCAGGCATCATTTATGTACACTGTGAAATAATTTCAACAACTGTCAAAACTGTTCAAAATCATTGACCAAAGAAAACGGCAGGCAACAGAAAAATATAATGTTTCTGCCCTTTAACAAAATACTTATTCAGAGTAAACCTAACTGAAACACTTTAAAAAAGACCCATCTGCTATCATAACTGGGAATACACCAATTAAAAGCATCTCACAAGCATACATAAACTTCATAAAATGTAAAGTCAAAAGTACTAAAAGTACAGAGGTCTGTGGGTCATTGTTTTAATGTGTTTATAATTCTAATTTACTGTTTAAAGTCATTCTAGGCTTCAAGTTTGTGTTAAAGTTTATGAAATAAGTTTAACAAATTGCAATACACACCCTAGAAAAGCTGCACCAATTAGAAGAGAGACACAAGGTTACATTTGCAGAATGGCTTTGTAGCAAAGAGGGATACAGCCCTGACTGCAATGCAGATAAGCAAAAGAACAAGCTGCAAGAAAATATGAATAACAACCAGAACTGAGAAAAACACACTATAATAGCAAAGCTTTCAGATAAAATCCTTCCTCAATACTAATACAAACAAATCTAAAAACCAAATGGTTTAAATACAGGTCACTGAAGTCACATGACCAGCAGTCCAAAAATCATGTGACCACAAGTATATAAAACAAATCATTAAAATTAGAAAAATTACAAAAATTAGAAAAAAAACATAACATTATCGCAACCTAGTATGTTGCAATTTAAAAAGAACAGGTTTCAAGGTAATCATATTATTTAAACCTGGAAAATGGTCAGAGTTCAACCTAAGAATCCATTCATAATCTTTTAATTCAAGTAAATTACCACTATCACCACCTCTGGCAGGAGGCCGTATTACATCAATAACTCTAAAGGAGAATCTATGTTCAATACCTGAATCAACTATGTGCTTATACAAGGCATTACTGTCAATGGCCCTTCTAATCTCTGATTTGTGTTCAATGATGCGTTCTTTTAGCTTTCTAGTGGTCTTACCCACATAGAATGCAGTACATTTCACACAATTAGCTAAGTACACCACATTAGATGTAACACAAGTGGTAGAAAAATTAAACTGATAAACTTTACCACTAATAGGATGTTTGAACTTATCACTGCAACCAACCACAATATCAGAACAGCAGGAACAATTCAAACAGCCATACATACCGGGCTTAGTGGTAAACGTCCTCTCTACAGGCCTGAAAAAATCTTTGTAACATAACATATTCTTCAAGGACTTCATATTTTATATTTCATATAACCAGGTTACAGCATTTCATGATTTGTGTGAGAGGGAATTAAGAATGTTGTATTCTGACTGCAATATTCTGAGATTTTCTCACTTTAATTTAACATTTGATGAGTATCAAGCGCTCAAAAGTCTACAGGCGAGCAAAGATTTAGTGATTAAACAAGCCGATAAAGGTGGGGCTGTAGTCCTTATGGATCAGCCTAAGTATATATCTTTAGTTTCTGTTCTACTGAATGATGTTGAGGCTTTTAAACGTATTACATCAATAGATGTTAAAAGATGTATTAGTTATGTCAATATGGTGATCTATGATTTGCAAATTAGTGGTGATATATCTGTGTCTCCAACATGTTTTGTTAATGTCACAGGCAAGGTTGAGATCCCTGGAGCGAGTGACTCTTGTCCCATTTGATTTGCAGATGTGCGGCATTTCCATTACGGCAGACTAAGGGACTGCTGTCTAGGCCAGGCACAGGTCACCTCTCAGCAGCCTGTATGGTACAGAATGCAGTGACAGGGCTTTCAATCTTTTCATGCAAGTCACATTTTGGAGACCCTGGATTCTCTTGGTTAGAAATTTCTGTGGCCTCTCCGGTTGCTGGAGATGACTGGTAAGATACATATAGAAGGGAGGATTGTATTAAATTAGTGGTCTGATAAGGGTCGAGTACAGCAGAGTTATAACCTCCTTAGTCATGGATGCTATGCCCTTATTTATAGGTTCATAGGTTCATAGGTTCATACTAGGCTATCTGCCCGAGGGAATTTACAAGCCTAGCCCATCGTTTTGTGGCTTATGCCACCCCTTTAGTATGGGGAACTATACCCATTATTTTGCTGTGCCTCTGTCGAGCAGTGACACTGAGGTAATCCCTGGGGTATAGCTGCGATCTCCCATCCATTGGTCAAGATTTCTCTTGAACAAGGCCAGCGAGGTGCTCTGCCTCACATGCACCGGGATTTTGTTCCACAGCATAGGGAGTCTTTGGGTGATGAATCTATCCCTCCAGCATGTCCTATTAATAGCCGTGTCAAGGTTTAAGTCTCCCGCCCTTGTGGCTCTGATGGATCTAGATTTTTGAGGTGAAGCATATTCATCAAATCTGGGTTTGACATGGCCTTGTATGTTAGGCAAAGGTCACCTCTGAGCAAGCTGTGGCGACTGAATAGAGCTGGAGTTCTTTAGTCGGGCAGCATAGGACAGATTTTTGAGACCCTTTATCCTTTGGTGAGGAACTTTTGTGGCCTCTCCAGCTGCTGCAAGTGTCGGGTCAGATACATTCCGAATGGGGCATTGTACTCAATCATTGGTCTGATGAGTGATGAGTAAAGGGAGACTATGACCTCCCTTGATCTAGATGAGAATCCCTTCATGATAAGGTGGGCAATGTAGAAGGTCTTCCTAACTACTTTAGCTACATGGGTGTCGAATGACAGACTACTATCAACCTGGGTCCCCAGGTCCCTGATAACTTCTTCTGTGCTCAGTGGATTGCCACCTATTTGGTAGCTAGGGTAACCTTGTTTTTCCCGAAGGGTATGACTATGCATTTTTTGGCATTTAACTTTAGGCAGTGGCTCTGGCACCAGTTATCCGTTTCTGTGAGACCCTTCTGAAGGATATCTGTGTCAGATGTGTTTTCTACTATGGCGCCCAGTTTGCAGTCATCTGCAAACTTTGTCAGCCATAACCCTCCTGTGTTTGCTTGTACTTCGGAAAAGTAGATGCCAAACAAGAGTGGGCCCAGGACTGAGCCCTGTGGGACACCACTTGTGACAGGCTTTGAGTCTGACATGGCGCCAGCAACTCTGACCCTGTGGGTTCTGTCACTCAGCCAGTTTGCAACCCATCTTGTGATGTATGGGTTGACATTTAAGCTGATGAGTTTTTCAATGATACCCGAGTGGGGTATTGTATCAAGGCCTTAGCCAGATCGAGGTAGGCTGTATGGACTGCCTTTCCCTCATCAATGGCTTTGGTGACTGTTTCAAAAGTCAACCAAGTTTAAAAGGCATGATCTGCCTTTGACAAAGCCAAACTGGGTTGGATCCAAAGTCTGCAAATTCCCTATGTTTTTATTTATGAGGTCCATTATGATCCTCTCCATGGCTTTGCAGATAAGGCTTGTCAAGCTAATGGGCGGTAATTTCCAGGGTCGGTGGAGGCACCGCTTTGTGACGTGGTACCACAGTTGCAGTGCGCCACTCCCTGGAATGCATCCAGAGGTAAGACTTTGATTAAACAGCTGTCCTAGCTGTGGGTTTAATTCCTCATTGAGTTCATGGAGCACACAGCCGGGACACCATCAGGTCCCATGGATGCTGTGTTTTTGCTTTGGAGAGAGCAGTTCTCACTTGGGCGCTGGAGATGTTTGGGGGCTGCAATCATTTGGTATAGATATCTCTCCATTTGGGGGAGGAGAAGTTTGCACTGAACCTGTCAGCCAGTATGTTGGCAATGTCTGTAGGATCAGTAATCTTCACATCATTTTGAACTAGCTCTGAGCATATCTGGGAGTTTCCTCCCAGGTTTCTAACATAGCTAAAGAAGGCCTTATGATTGTCTTTTGAGTCTTTAGCTATTTTTCTCTCGAAATTTGCTTTGGATGATTTTATGAGAGCTCTTAGTTTTTACTTATAGTGATCAAGGGTGTCTTACCTTTTAAGGATTTTGCTCTATCTTGTAGTAGCTTCCTCCTTTTGTTGTAGAGTTTGTTTATGGCTGGGGTCCACCAGACTGGACGCTTGCCTTTGGTATAAAGAGTCTTTGTTTTGCTTGGGATTGCCTTATCCATGCAGTCCTGCAGGTGCTGGTAGAAGGCATTTGTAAGTGATTCAGCGGCTTGAGTACTGTTTTCCTGGCTCGGGGCCTTAAAGGAGACCACACTAGTCTTTAGAAGTGTGAAGTCGACTTTTGAGAAGTTCTTTACTGTGGTCTTTTTTATTTCAGGTGGGGGTGGGATGAGGACCTCCAGCGAGATTAGTTTGTGGTCTGATCTCACCAGTGAGGGGTACACCTCCGGTGTTGAACATTGTGCTCCCATGTTCGTGATGATGAGATCAAGTATGTTATCTCCTCTTGTGGGGATGGTGACTAGTTGTTCCATGGCATTTGAGTTTATGAATTCCAGGAACTTTTGGGCTAGGGTGTTTGGGCTTGAGTAGTGTTCCCAGTCTATATTAGGGTAATTGAAGTCACCTAGTATGATGGTGTTTGGTGATACATTTATCCCTCTAGTGTTTTCAGGAAGGCCATGTGAGGTTCCTGAGTTGGTGAGGTGGCCTGTAACATGCTACAATTTGCAGAGCAGTCTTGCCTATGGTTAATTGCACCTGGATGGTCTCCGATGCATCGTGCGTTGCCACCAGTCTTGAGGTGTGGGTGTCCTTGATGAATATGGATACCCCCCCCTCCTTTCTTGGTATTGTCCGGATTTTGGGGCGGAGCATGATATGAGGTAAAACCTAATAGCGCTGGGGTGCTCTCAGGAGCCTTGAACCAGGTTTCTGTCACAGCACAGACATCGATGTTCTCCATACTGAGAAGGGCCTCGAAAGTCGTGCATTTTGAGATTTAGACTTCTGGCATTGAGCAGCATTACCCTTAGTTTTTTCCTTTTTGTGTTCTAGGGTGGTAGGTTTAGAATTTGAGCCTTGCCTAAAAAGGCACTATGGGGGTGGCAAGAGCCTTTGCCAATATCCGGAATCCCAGGGGTGACAGGTGCAAGCCGTCCCTTGCGAAGCAGCGTGGCTTGTCCAGCATGTCATCCCAGGCAGACAGACACTGGATCCCCTTTGAATGACACCAGTGTTTAAGCCAATTGTTAAAGCTGATCATCTTATCTCTGTATTGTGGCATCATTCTTGGTGAAGGTAGGATACTGCTCAAGGTCAGGGTCATACCTGCCTGGGCTACATAATCAGAGAGCTCCTCAATGTCTCTTTTCATGTAGTCCAAGGAGGCGTCTCAGGTCGTTTACACCAGCGTGGACAATGACCGAGTCATATTTGTACCTGCTGTTGAGAGACCTGAGTGCTTGCGTTATGTGGCGGATTCTAGCGCCCGACAGGCAGCTTACTGTGACCTTCTCCTTACTCAGTCTGGTGGCGGGGCGTCAGTGTGTCTGACTATGGAGTCACCAATGACTAGTGTGTCTGGCATTGTGTTTGGCCTTAAGGGCTGTGACTGTTTGACACTCTGACTGTGAGGTCTATGTGTTGCAGGTGTTGTGTTCTGAGGTGGTGGTTGTTTGGGTGTCTGCTTTGGTGGCCTCTGCTGTTTTGGTAGATTTTTGATCAGAGCCTCCGAGTATGTCTTTGTGTGTTTATGTGTATGATTTGAGGTTGTAATGGTACTATGTGAGACTGGGTCTATAGTGTGTGTGGTAACCTTCTCCTCCTGACTGGTCTTGCCAGTCCTATGTTGAGAGAGCTCAGCCTCCAGTTTGGCGTATAGTTGCATCTCTCGCATGTATTTGTGTTTTGTGGGAGGAGGAGAGGGTTGTCTGTGTACATGAGGCAATTGTAACATTGCCTCAATATTCCCAGGTTCACCAGCTGAGCAGGGGAGGACACTAGCAACTGATCCCTCGACATGCTAGAAGGAATAGACAAAAAAAACTTTAAAAAAGATTCCGGGGGACGTGGGTGACCGAGAAATGGGGGGTTGCCTTTTTGGGGTACTATCTATGACAAGAGTGCCGTATCAAGTTAATAAGTACTGTAGGAGCAAGTGCTATGTTTAACAGATAGAGAATAGTCTACTTGGAGTCAAGTAGAGATGATCTTTTTAATTATAGGATACACTGATTAGATCAGTAGTATAGTTCGAGGAAGGTAGTTTTAAGGGAAAATTTGAAGAGTGGACTTTAGGTAGCCCGAATAGTTTAAACCTGCTTAACCGGCGCTGCCCTAGTGTGCAACAGTGGCAGCTCCGTGCTAAATCGCGCTAAATCGCGCCAAAGCGTGCTTTATAGCAGGGGGCTGGAAAAGACAGGAAATGACCCAAAATGGCCAATAAACTACAAGTTACTGCCTTAAACCACTCCTCTGAGGACAAATGAAGGAGTTATGGAAATGACCCCTAGTGGCCAATAAAACTACAGTTTCAAGTCAGTAACCACCTCTACAGGGGGCAGGGAAGCTGCTCAATGTTAGTAACTGCCACTGATGAACACAGAGACCCTCCTTCAGCCCAAGCAAAAATGGCCTCACAGAAACTTTCAAACAGTTCAGGAACAGCAAGCCTGTAACTGAACTTTTTTAACTCTCAGAAAAGTGGGAAAAAAGCAAGATTTTTTTTTGTTTTTGTTTTTTTACAGAGATAGCAGAGGTTCACAAGTAATATCAAGTTATAACAGTGCAGTAAATGACCCCACACAAGAGTGCTAGGTCAAGGACAGAAAATATGCAAGTTTTAAGAAAAAACGATTTAAAATTAAGTGCAAACAGGAAATTCAGCAAACAGCTTTTGATTGTGCTCTAAATACAGCTACTAATACAGAAATCAAGTTTAACAAGCCAGAAAATGCTCAAGCTAGGCAGCTATGCAGAAAAACTTAGCAAATAAGCAGAGAAAAATACTTAAAATCTCAAAAGTGGCTCCTTCTTCTCTCAGCGTTTTTCCTCTTGGAGGTGCTTCACCAACAGCCAACAAGCCTGAAAAGACGCTCAAACCACGAGGCAACTAGGTTTTAAGAGAGGAAGATGAAGGAGTTATGGAAATGATCCCTAGTGGCCAATAAAACTACAGTTTCAAGTCAGTAACCACCTCTCTGGGGGGCAGGAAGCTGCTCAATGTTAGTCACTGCCACTGATGAACACAGAGACCCTCCTTCAGCCCAAGCAAAAATGGCCTCACAGAAACTTTCAAACAATTCAGGAACAGCAAGCCTGTAACTGAACTTTTTTAACTCTCAGAAAAGTGGGAAAAAAGCAAGATTTTTTTTTGTTTTGTTTTTTACAGAGATAGCAGAGGTTCACAAGTAATATCAAGTTATAACAGTGCAGTAAATGACCCACACAAGAGTGCTAGGTCAAGGACAGAAAATATGCAAGTTTTAAGAAAAAAACGATTTAAAATTAAGTGCAAACAGGAAATTCAGCAAACAGCTTTTGGTTGTGCTCTAAATACAGCTACTAATACAGAAATCAAGTTTAACAAGCCAGAAAATGCTCAAGCTAGGCAGCTATGCAGAAAAACTTAGCAAATAAACAGAGAAAAAATACTTAAAATCTCAAAAGTGGCTCCCTTCTTCTCTCAGCGTTTTTCCTCTTGGAGGGTGCTTCACCAACAGCCAACAAGCCTGAAAAGACGCTCAAACCACGAGGCAACTAGGTTTTAAGAGAGGAAGATGAAGGAGTTATGGAAATGACCCCTAGTGGCCAATAAAACTACAGTTTCAAGTCAGTAACCACCTCTCCGGGGGACAGGGAAGCTGCTCAATGTTAGTCACTGCCACTGATGAACACAGAGACCCTCCTTCAGCCCAAGCAAAAATGGCCTCACAGAAACTTTCAAACAGTTCAGGAACAGCAAGCCTGTAACTGAACTTTTTTAACTCTCAGAAAAGTGGGAAAAAAGCAAGATTTTTTTTTTTTGTTTTTTTTTTACAGAGATAGCAGAGGTTCACAAGTAATATCAAGTTATAACAGTGCAGTAAATGACCCCACACAAGAGTGCTAGGTCAAGGACAGAAAATATGCAAGTTTTAAGAAAAAACAATTTAAAATTAAGTGCAAACAGGAAATTCAGCAAACAGCTTTTGGTTGTGCTCTAAATACAGCTACTAATACAGAAATCAAGTTTAACAAGCCAGAAAATGCTCAAGCTAGGCAACTATGCAGAAAAACTTAGCAAATAAACAGAGAAAAAATACTTAAAATCTCAAAAGTGGCTCCCTTCTTCTCTCAGCGTTTTTTCCTCTTGGAGGGTGCTTCACCAACAGCCAACAAGCCTGAAAAGACGCTCAAACCACGAGGCAACTAGGTTTTAAGAGAGGAAGATGAAGGAGTTATGGAAATGACCCCTAGTGGCCAATAAAACTACAGTTTCAAGTCAGTAACCACCTCTACGGGGGCCAGGGAAGCTGCTCAATGTTAGTCACTGCCACTGATGAACACAGAGACCCTCCTTCAGCCCAAGCAAAAATGGCCTCACAGAAACTTTCAAACAGTTCAGGAACAGCAAGCCTGTAACTGAACTTTTTAACTCTCAGAAAAGTGGGAAAAAGCAAGATTTTTTTTGTTTTGTTTTTACAGAGATAGCAGAGGTTCACAAGTAATATCAAGTTATAACAGTGCAGTAAATGACCCCACACAAGAGTGCTAGGTCAAGGACAGAAAATATGCAAGTTTTAAGAAAAAAACAATTTAAAATTAAGTGCAAACAGGAAATTCAGCAAACAGCTTTTGGTTGTGCTCTAAATACAGCTACTAATACAGAAATCAAGTTTAACAAGCCAGAAAATGCTCAAGCTAGGCAGCTATGCAGAAAAACTTAGCAAATAAACAGAGAAAAAATACTTAAAATCTCAAAAGTGGCTCCCTTCTTCTCTCAGCGTTTTTTCCTCTTGGAGGGTGCTTCACCAACAGCCAACAAGCTTATGAACTGCAGAATGTAGAAGGCTTTCCTTACCACTATGGACACATGGTGATTGAAGTTTAGATTGCTTTCAACCTGTGTTCCCAAGTCTCTCACCACTGGGTTTGAGCTTAGAAGGGTGTATCTATATCATAATTAGCAGGAGCTACTTCTTAGCCAAAGGGAATATTGAGGCATTTTTTTGCATTTAGATTTAGTTTGTGACTTTGGTAGCAATCATTTGTCTATATTAGTCCCTTCTGTAATATATTTACATCATTGGGGGACTCAATATTTGCACCCAGTTTGCAGTCATCTGCAAACTTCATAGGCCACAAGCCATCTATTTTTGCCTGGACCTCAGAGAAAAAGATTCCAAACAGTAGATGGCCCAGTACAGATCCTTGTGGTACCCCACTGGTAACTGGTCTATTGGTGGAGTGGGACTCCCCAACTTTGATAGTGTGCATTCTGTCAGTGAGCCAGTTGGCTACCCATCTAGTGACATATGGGTTAATCCAGATAGGTGGTATGTACTGATTTGCCTTCATCCTGGGCTTTGTTGACTTTCTCAAAGTCGTCTACCAGGTTTAATAAGCAAGATCTACCCTTGACTAAACCAAACTGGGTTGTCTAAAGAGTTTAAATGTCACCTGTGTCCTTACTGATAAAGTCCATGTTGATTCTTTCCATAGCCTTGCAGATAAAACTGGTTAGGTTTATGGGCCGATTGTTTCCTGGGTCGGTTGATGGACCCCCAGCAAGGGGATTACTGTTGTTGTTCTCCACTCTGCCGGAACAAAGCCAGTGTTCAGGCTATGGTTGTTTGTTAAGTAAGCAACCTTATGTTATCTGGTCCGATACAGACCATTTTTTGGCCTTGGAGAGTGCTTGTATGACCTGTTCTTTGCAGATACTCAGTAAAAAACTAGTGACAGGAATGCTTTGGAATATAACTGGTGAGGACAGGGGAATGAAATTATTGCCAAATCTGTCAGCTATCAGGTTGGCAATTTCCTCAATTTCAGTGTGAATGGCACCATCCACTATAAGTTCAGCACACAGCTGGGCATTCCTTTTTAGGTTTCGGACATAACTAAAGAATGCCTTATGGTTGTCTTTAACTAAGGATGCTAATTTAGTCTCATAACTAAAGACAAATATCTCAATCCACGAGGCCCTTGTCGGCAATAATTCAGCACAAGAAATCCTTAACGCGTTTTTTATTATAGTAGACACAAAGCGTTTTCACCACTGAGTACTGTGGCTTCTTCAGAGGAATACATCAACAAGGAAACCACTCCTTAAAAATGTTTAAAATCAGGAAATGACATCTTACTGTTTCCTGAAAACAAGCTGGTGTAAAATCACCTACACTTATAAAAAAATAAAATCAGTGCAAGCGTACCCATACAAAAGTTATATTATAAAACAAACCATCAAATGAAACAATGTATAAACATTCAATCTACTAAAAAAGTAAAATAAAAATCACAAATAATTCCTTATAATCAATAAATGTTATACGACCAGCACTCTCTCGGATGTATGCATGTCCAGAAGATGTCGAAACATTTTGTTCAATCAGTTCTTCTCACATACCTCACAAAGAAGTGAGAAGCTATGAATATTCTATGTATAATATGAAATGACCTAGTGTGCTACAAGTCATGCCAGTTACTAGCCTTATGGAAATTATAAACAATATGGTATATGAAAGATGTAATTACATTCTTTACAAATGAGTCCATTGTACTAAAGTAGCCCTATCTTAAATAGCTCCTTAATTTCAACACTGGAGTAATGTTACAATTAATGTTAAGGCCAGGGTGCCTAAAAGCGTCGAGACGCAGCTGCCATTCTAATTCTCGATTCCCAAGGATTAATGAGAATGGCCCACCCCTACATTTCAATGGTACATGGTCTATGGTCATGAAGTGGAAACTGTGGCCCGGGTTCAAACCAATGTGCTTAGCCAATGCATTCTCACTCTTGCCTGTTTTAATGGCATACATATGTTCATACATTGATCGCGGACCCTCGGTCCGTCTTACCGATAATAGAATGTAGCAACAGTCACAAGTAGCTATATAGATAATAGATTTACTCTCACAGTTCAGTGGGCAACGAATGAAGTATTTTCTATCCCTGACTGTAAATGTTTCACCTGATTTAACCTTACTGCAGAATTTACAAAAACCACATGGGTACATCCCTCTCTTTTTATTAAAAATGTGTTGTGACATGTCCCTTTGTAACAATTCCTTAAGGTTATTAGCCCTTCTGAAGACAAATCTAGGTTCACTGCCAAGTTTTTCAGCCAGTAAGGTGTTGGTGGCTATGAAATGCCAGTTCTTACGTATTATTGCTAGAATACCTTTAGAATTTATACTAAAGGTAGTAATGAAACTCAATGAAAAGTCACATTCTTCACCCATCAAAGTTGTTTTTACTGTGACACCAGTAGTGGGGACCAAACCAGCAATACCTACGTCGTCACTTGACACAGCCAGTGTGACAACCGTTTGGGCTAATAGAGGTTTATAGAAACCGTTAGTTCTTTTACTAACAACTTCCTGAATCAAGTCAGATAACATTAAGTCAGGGTACCCTCGGTTGATAAACATTTTCTTTAAAAATTCACATTCCTTTAGAAAGTCACTCATGGTACTGCACATTCTCCCTGCCCTCACCAGTTGTCCCTTTACAATAGACCGTTTCTGTTGGTACAGATGGAAACTGGAGAAGTGCAGGAAAGAATTGCAGTACATAGGTTTCCGGAAAACTGTCGACGTCAGGGTGTTACTTCTGGCGTCCTTCACTAACTTGACATCAAGATAGTCTATCTCAGAAGATGAAAAATTGAATGTGAATTTTAAAAACTCTGTTGTTGAATTCAAAACTTCAACAAAAGCTACAGCTTCAGATTTGGAACCCCTGAACAATATAAAAATATCGTCAAGGAACCTGGTGTAGTACTTCACTGGGCCCATCAGACCAGGTATCTTATTTAAGACCTTAGCCTCCCAGTAACCCATGAAGTAATTAGCGACGCTCACCCCACAGGGTGAGCCCATGCTCCTACCACACCGTTTTGAAGGAAAAATTCACCATTAAAAGTGAAATAATTAGAGGAAAGGACAATGTCCAATAATTCAGTGACTTCCATTTATTGGACATTGTCCTTTCCTCTAATTATTTCACTTTTAATGGTGAATTTTTCCTTCAAGCATGGTGTGTGGCGATGAAGCGACTTGCTGGCTAATTGCTTCATGGGTTGCTGAGCCGTCTTAAATAAAAGATACCTCGGTCAGGCGTGCTACACAGGTAGCATCGACTGTTGCTTCGAGGGGCTGAGCTCCCTGAAGCTCTCCAGCTTTTGGTTCAACAACGAAGGATTCAGAAATTCACATTCGATTTTCATCTTCTGAAAATGAGACATCTTGATGTCGAGATGATGAAGAACCGAAATCAACACCACAATGGCGTCTTCGGTCGAAACGCTGCAATTCTAACCTGCCGCGCTCCAGTTTTCAATACTGTGAAAGCTAATTTCAACTCTCGGCAGAGGGCTCTGTGGCTTTCTAAAGTAATGAGCGAAGCGTTTATCAACGGTGACTTGGCAGTGTTGTCTGACTTATTCGGAAGTTGTTAATAAAGAACTAGCGATTTTCTGGGCAGCAAACCTGCGGGCGTGCTGATTTCAGTGGGCGACCTTATGGAGTGACTTTATTCAATGACGACAGGTATGGGGTAAGGTGGCAGTTTTGGTGGCGATCCCCACTACTGCTGGCGAAAAAAGGCGATGAACTTTGATGAAAAATGTGACTTTTCGTGATTTCATTACTACCTTTAGTATAAATTCGGTATTCTGCTTAATGGCATTCCTCGGTACACTGGCTGTAGACTCTTCATGGCGCCAAGGGATTGACGTTAGACATGGACGTAATCAACATTTTAATAAAGGAGGAGGATGTACCCATGTTTGAGATTGCGGTAAATCGATGTGCAATTTTACGAATTCGTGCTTAAATAGCTGGTGGCTGCCCACTGAGTCGGGGATCAAATAACCGTTAGCTATTGCCCGCTGAACAATGATGGGACCGATATATAGCTACTTCTGACTTTCGACCCTTGGCATTCTACGTTAAAGGCGGACCGTCAGGACATCTATGTTTCTATGTATGCCGTTAAAGGTGAGCAGAATAATGCGATAACTGGCAATTGGATTTGAAACCGGACCACAATTTCCCACTTCATCGACCATCGCGAACAAAGACCGTACCGACGATGAGCGGAATGAGCCGATACTCGATTAATCTGATAGAAGGTGGGAAATGGCGGCTAACGTCACCGACGTAACGCCACTGATAACGATAATGGCAGGCGTGCTCCCGGTGAGGCCAGGGGCTGTTCACTCCGATAAGTTATTTAGATGGGGCGTTGGCAACTCATGGCGGTTAACGAGACTCCGCCAGGGCAGCGGCTGGGCTAACACTGGGTGCTCAGCCCGCCGCCAAGCGGCTTCGCTGGCACGGCGGTGTAATGAATCTCTTTCGCATACCAGCGGATTGTGGCGCGTATTATGAACCAGCCAGCTGCTAATAACACCTGCGTCATTCGCTATTATACATGAAGATTCGCCAACTTCGCTGCTTTATTAATGAAGAACTGTTGGCAAAATGTTTATGGCATCTTGACTGTGATTACCGACATGCGCTTCCATCGGTATCTTTAGATCCGTATACTAACTGTTGCTCACGATTGATTTCATAAAGGAATTATTTATTGATTTTATTTTGCGCACAGATGAATGAATTTGCTACATTATTTCATTTGATGGTTTGTTTTATATGTTTTGACAATAGATGCGCTTTACGTTGATTTTACATGAAGTGTGGGTGATTTTACACCAGCTTGTTTTCGGGAGGCGATAAGATGGGAGGTGGGTGATTTTAAACGATTTTGAAATTGGTTTCACTTTGTTGATATATTATTCTGGCTCCCAAGAAACACAGCCTCAGTGGTGAAAAGCGGCGCTAATTATACTACCTAATAAAGCGGCTGTTAAAGCGGCGTTGAGGCTGGTATTTGGTGTGCCGACAAAACTCGTGGAATTGAACTGAGATATTTGTCTTTGGTTTTTCTTATTTCAGTGAGTTTGTAGTCTCATAACTAGCCTTAGAGGCCTGTACAAGATATCTGATTTGCTTATTCAAGGTGTGGAGTGTATTCTTCCTCTTTTGAGTAAGTTCCCTCTTGTTGTTAGATGTCAGTTTCTTTCTTTTGGTATACTCCTTATTTATACTTACAATCCACCAGGGTGGCTTGTTATTTTTTGCGGAGGACCTTGTTTTAGTCCTGTCAGGTACAGCTGCGTCAATACATTTGTTTAGGTGGCTATAAAGGGCACTTGTGTACCCTTCTGCATAGGAGTCATTGTTGGCTGTGTTAGTAGGGGCTTTGAAACATTTTACATTGCTTAGTAAACTTTAGTTTGCTTTGGAGAAGTTTTTCTTTTTTTTTTTTTTTTTTTTTTTTTGCTCCTGTGGGGGTGTCAGGTCTGATCTTTACTTAAAACAAGACTGATTTATGGTCTGACCTTACCAGGGAGGGCAACACACAGGGTGTAGAGCAGTTACCCCCCCATGTCGGTAAGCACTAGGTCTAAGGACATTTGAGTCCCTTGTGGGGGTGCAGATCAACTGTTCTAGAGCATCTGAGTTAACAAAATCCTGGAAGCTCAGAGCAAATGTGCTTGTGCTCATGTAAGTTGCTGAGTTGATGGAAGGATAGTTGAAATCTTTCATGACCAAGGTGTTTGGCTGTATACTGAGTGACTCTAGCAAGTCCAGATAGGTAGTGTGCTTCTCCTGGTTCACGGTGGGGGACCTGTCGCTAGCGGTGATGTGGCAAGGTACTTTGCCTATAGTTATCTGGACCTGAAGTAGCTCAAGAGAGTTCTACTGTTTTACCAGTCTTGAGGTGTATTTGGATTTAATGAAGACTGATACACCTCTACCTTTGGTTCTTTCATGCTTGTTTTGGGGTCTGAACGTAACATTGTATGGTTGGAGTGCTCTCTGTAGCCTTGAACCAAGTCTCACTGACTGCACAGATGTCAGCATCTTCCAAAGTGCGGAGTGCTTCCAGGGAGTGCAGTTTACTGTTTATGCTCCTAGCATTAAGCAGCATGACCCTGAGTTTGTCTGTAGTGGATTTCTTTACATTGAAAGATTTGTTGTTTGGACATTGCCTAAAAAAGCACTATGGGGGATGCATGCATCTTTGCCAGTATCCAAAAGCCTTGAGGCGACAGTTGAAGGCCATCTCTGGCAAAGCAGCATGGTCTGTCAACCATGTCTTCCCAGGCTGTCAGATACTAGATCCCCTTGGAGTGACACCAGAAGATAAGCCAATTATTGAAAGCAATACATTTTTGCCTGTATTGTGGCATCATCCTAGTTGAAAGTAGAATGCTGCTTAGGGCTAAGGACATAGTTGCTTAGGACACATAATCTGAAAGTTCAGTCATGTCTCTCTTTATATAGTCCAGAGAGGTACATCTCATGTCATTCACTCCAACATCTACTATGACAGAATTATAGCGATAATTGTTGCTGAGTGACTTGAGTGCATCCATGATTTAATGGATTCTGGCATCTGACAGGTAGCTGATCATGACCTTCTCCTTGTCCAACCTGGTGAGGGGGAAATCTGTGTGTCTCACTGTTGAGTCGCCTATTACTAGGGCTTTAGGTTTTGAGCTGTTTTGCCTTAAGGGATTCATTATTGAGACACTGATATGTGTGTTATGTGTAGTGGTGGATTCTGCTTATGTAGCAGTATGTGTAGGTTGTTTGGACTTGGGAGGTCTCTGGTCTTTTTGTAGCCTCTTAATGAGTACCTCCATGTATGTGGGTTTATCTTGTATGAGTGGAGAGGTGTGTGTGCTGACAACCTGTTTGATTTCTTGTTTATTGTTACATGAGAGGACTGATTCTAGTTCCATGGTATAGTTACTTCTCACATATTATATCTGTTTGTTTTAGGAGCAAGTGGTTGTCAGTATATATGAGGCAATTGCTACATTGCCCCAGGATGCCCATGTCAATCAGGCTGGCTGGAGAAATGTTGGGAAACTGACTGTCCATAGTAGTAGGTAATTCATAAGTACTAATTTGTTAGAGGGCAAATTAGATCAGCTATTGCTCTGGGATTAACAAGGGGACTTATTCTACAGAAGATCAGGGCTAAAAAGGGGGCGACGCTGGTCAGTGCTCAGCTGAGTTGCCTGCAGTGAAGAAATGTGCAGCTGTGTTGCCCACAGAGCAACAGGAAAGTTTGAATGGTTTCACTGACTGAGTTTCCTTCTATGTAAGGCACCACTAACCCCCATTGCACGGTGCTCAGCTATGTGCAAATGTGAGGCTTATATACAGGCAAAATTAAACAGTTTTCAACTAGGCTGCCAATAGAAAATCACCAATGATCCTTCCTCCAGTAATCTCCAGCTCAGACAGGGCTATATACCCACTCTTCTGCCACAAGGGTGCAGGGGAGCCCTTCTTAATGTAAGATGGTTGGCTTTGAGTTCAACTGTATGAAAAACAGGCTAGATTCAGTAAGTCTGAATCTAGTTTATGCTAAGTAATATTTCAGTGTAAAACAAGTGCAGGTAATAAGTGGCACAAACAGTAAAAATAGTCAAAAAGGCACAAATTAATGCAGTAAAACAGTAAAATACAGATGAAAAAGTACAGATCAAACTTAAAATAAGCTTAATTTCTTGTCCTTAGCTTTGGATGGCTTGGGTTCATAAATTCATAGGTAGGTACTAGGCTATCGGCCCTAGGGCCCATACAAGTCTAGCCAAAAAATGTACCCTGGCTTTCGCCACCCAAGAAAATTATTTTCCTGTGCCCCTGTCGAGCAGAGCCGCAGAAGTGATCCCCGGGGTGAATTTCCCATTTCCCATCCAATCATCAAGATTTTTCTTGAGGAGTGCTAATGAGGAGCTCTGTTTGACATAGACAGGTAGTCTGTTCCAGAGTATGGGAAGTCTCTGGGACAGGAATCTATCCCTCCAGCATGTTCTGTTTATTGTGTTGACAAGGTTAAGGTCTCTAGAGCGTGTAGCTCGGAGGGATTGGGATTTCTTTAAGTGGAGCATGTCCAACAGCTCTGGGTTTGACATAGCTTTGTATGTTAGGCAGAGATCGCCCCTGAGTAGGCGATATGCGATGGAGTAAAGCTGTAGTTTTTTGAGACAGTCTGCATAGGGCATCTGTTTGAGGCCAGTAATCCTCTTTGTGAGGTATTTCTGTGGTCTTTCCAGTTGTTGTAGATGTCTTGTGAGGTACATACCAAAAGGGGCATTGTACTCTATAATGGGTCTAATGAGTGATGAGTAGAGGGGAACAATGACCTCTTTTTTTCTGGATGAGAATCCTTTTGTGATGAGATGAGCCACGTAGAAGGATTTCCTGACCACTGTGATTATCAAAGGAGAGACTACTGTCCACCTGTGTTCCAAGGTCTCTTATCACATTTTCGGCATTAAGTAGACTACCAGCTATGTGGTAGTTCATGGGTACAGAGTTTTTACCAAAGGGGATGACAATACACTTTTTGGCATTCAGCTTCAGGCCATGGCTTTGACACCAGGTATCTGTCTCAGTGAGGCCCTTTTGTAGTTTGTCAACATCATTAGGAGTTTCGATTATGGCTCCTAGTTTGCAGTCATCTGCAAACTTTGTTAATAAAGACCTTCTGTGTTGGCCTGCACTTCAGAGAAGTAGATACCAAACAGGAGAGGATCCAGGACTGAACCCTGTGGTACTCCACTTGTCACTGGTCTGATGTTGGATTTGGAATCCGCTACTTTCACAGTGTGGGTTCTGTCCGTGAGCCAGTTGGCAACCCATCTTGTGACATAAGGATTTATACCTAGTTTAGTGAGCTTATCTATAATTCCAGAGTGGGGGATGGTGTTGAAAGCCTTGGCGAGATCTAAATAAGCTGTGTGAACCATTTTACCCTCATCTATGGCTTTGGTGACTGCTTCAAAGAAGTCAATCAGGTTTAGGAGACATGATCTGCCTTTTACAAATCAAAACTGAGTAGGGTCCAGAGTTTGGAGATTACCAATGTCTTTGTTTATGAGTTCCACGATGATATGTTCCATGGCCTTGCAGACCAGACTCGTCAGGCTAATGGGGCGGTAGTTCATGGGGTCCGTCGTGGCTCCCCCTTTGTGGAGTGGGATAACTGTCATGGTGCGCCATTCAGTGGGTACAAAGCCTGAGGTGAGGCTATGATTGAACATGGTACTTAGGTAGGGTGCCATTTCATTCTGTAGTTCATGTAGAACGCAGCCTGGGATATTGTCAGGTCCCATGGATGCTGTGTTCTTGGCTTTGGAATGTGTGTTTTTTTACCTGTGCAGCCGTGATTATAGGAACTTTGCATTCTTCCAGTATAGAGATCGGCCCTCTAGGGGGTGAGAGGGGGGTAAAGTTAGCATTGAACCTATCTACTAGGATGTTGGCAATATCAGTTGGTTCTGTATATTTAGTGCCATTATGCTGTAACTCAGAGCAGATCTGAGTGTTCCCATTTAGATTCTTGACATAGTTATAGAATGCTTTGTGGTTGTCTTTAGAGTCAGTGGCAATTTTGTTTTCGTAACTAGCTTTGGAGGATTTTATGAGGGATCTCAGCTTCTTACTGAGGTTGACCAGGGAGTTCCTCCAGTCATGGGATTTTACACTTTTTTGCAACAGTTTCTTTCTTCTGTTGTAGAGTTTGTTTATGGCAGAGGACCACCAGATTGGCTTCCTTTTTTTGGAGGATAACATCTTGGTTCTATTAGGATAGCATGATCCATGCACTCGTGTAAGTGCTTATAAAGTGCATTTGTGTAGGATTCGGCAGTCATACCTCTATTGTCCGTCTGCATGGGTGTCATGAAGTTTGCCACTTCTGTCTTAAGAAGTGTGACGGTGGCTTTTGAGAAGTTTTTTACAATGGTTTCCCTAATTGGGGCTGGGGGTGGGATGTGGATGTCTAGGCTGATTAGCTTGTGGTCGGATCTGACCAACGAGGAATTGACCTCTGGTGTGGAACACCGGTTTCCCATGTTAGTAATGAACAGGTCTAGGATATTGCTGCCCCTGGTGGGGGTGTGAATAAGTTGATCCAAGGCATTGGAATTTATGAATTCTAGAAAACGTTGAGCAAAAGAGTTGGTACATGAGTAGTTTTCCTAGTTAATGGTGGGGTAGTTGAAATCGCCCATTATTAGGGTGTTGGGTTGTACCCTAATACTTTCCAGTGTATCAAGAAATGAGGAGTGTGAATCCTGGGGCATGGTGGGGGGTCTGTAGCAAGCTACAATTTGGATTGCGGTCTTGCCCAGAGTTAGTTGCACTTGGATAATCTCGGATGCATTATGCTGTGCAACTAGCCTGGAGGTGTGGATATCCTTAATGAATATGGACATGCCTCCGCCTTTAGTGCTTCTTTCTGGGTTAGGTGGTCAAAAGGTGTGGTATGAATTGAAGCCTGGTAATGCAGGGGTGCTCTCTGGAGCTTTGAACCAGGTCTCTGTCACTGCACAGATGTCAATGTTCTCCATTTTAAGGAGTGCCTCGAGTGAGTGCATTTTGAGGTTTAGACTTCTAGCATTGAGTAGCATTACCCTCAGATTTTGCTTGCTTGTACCTGTTATGGTGGTGAATTTGTCATTTGAACCTTGCCTAAAAAAGGTACTATAGGGGTGGCAAGAGCCTTAACCAGTATCCGGAATCCTAAGGGCGACAGGTGCAGGCCATCTCTGGCAAAGCATTGTGGACTGTCGATCATGTCATCCCAGGCAGACAAATACTGGATCCCCTTAGAATGACACCAGAAGCTTAGCCAATTGTTGAAGTCAATCATTTTGTCCTTGTACTGTGGTATCATTCTGACAAGCAGAAACACTCCAGACCTCTGGCACTCTGGCAAAGGATGCCAAAAGCAGAGCGGCTCCAGTTAATTGAACTTAAACCAGAACAAAGACACTTGGAATAATGGGCACAATAAGACTTCAACCAGCAATTCCCAGCTCGGAAGGGTGGAGGCTACCCTCTCCTCCCACAAAGTGTAGACGACAAACCTTCTCAATGTAAAATGACTGGTCTGAAGCCCAAGCGCTTAAAGCAGAACAAAGATACTTTAAGAATAACAGACACAATAAGCCTTCAACCAACAATTCCTATCTTAGAATGATGCAAGGTACCTCTCCTGCCACAAGAGTGTATACCCAAAACTTTTCTTATGTAAGATAACTAGTTTAAAGCCCAAGTGCTTAAATCAAAAGTAAGAGTCTTAGAATAACAGACACAGTTTAATCAGGGTACTAACAAACAGTAATAAATGCAGCAGAATAAATGCAACTGAACACTTTTATGAACAAGCAGCAAAAAGCAAAGTAATAAAGTAGGAAGCACAGATAGTAAAAACAGTGGAATAAAGTGCAATTTTTTTAGTAAGTGGGAAGGGAGAAACAGAAGATAATTCAAGTTTAAGAGAGTAAGGGGTGTGCCTTCCCAAATGATCTCTCTGTACTCAGTTGAATGAGCTGGGGGGTAGGCAACTCAAAAGCCACCAAGGTTAAGAGGAGGGGTGGGTGGGAAAATCAAATGCAGAGATTAGCAATAGACAAGCAAGCAAGCAAGTCAAATAAGCACTCCAGCTAAACAAAAAAGCCTCCACAAAAGTTTCAAGTTAGAGGAATGCTGTTTCTCAGCTCCTCCCACCAATTAGCTTGATGTTGTTCACTGTCTGTAAAGGAATTATTTTCTAACTTTTCTAACTGACCCTAGTCAGGACACCTTATAACTCCATCAGAACAAAACTTAAAACAAAACAAATACAATTTAAGAAACAGATAAAAAAGAAGTAACCAAACCTTAAATGAAAAAACTTCAATTCAAAATCAAATGCAGAAAGTTCAGCAATAGTCAGGCAAGTCAAATAAGCACTACAGCTAATGGTGCACCATTAAAGTCTATGGCTGCAATAGATGTTTTTCCTTTCCTAATGCCACTGAGGTTAAACTTTCCCCTTTTTCCTCACTGATGTCAGTGTAGGGATCTGCCTTTTCTTTAAATATTTTTATTTATTAAGGAGATTACAAAAATGTCCTGAGATGGCCAAAGTGCTATTCTGCATATTATGTATTGCATGCTGTGGTGCAAAGGTAAGTTTTGAAATGTTGGCAAATCACTTAAAAATTATTACTGGGCTTCTACCAAATAATTTCCTGCTCTGCTGCCAAAAGTGACTTCCAGATCAGGCCTTGAGTTCCTGCTCAGTCTGCAGTCTCTTTCACTGGCTCTGCATCAAAGCTCCAGTCTTATTTGATGCCGAGCCAATGAGAGTCTTCCAGATATTGACACAACTTTAGTAGCTATAACATTCGGCATTGAAAGGGGGACATTGTTGAATTTCCTTTGCTGTAAAGCACCTTTCTTTTTTTTCCAGCAGTAGCGAAACTCCAATGGTTGGTTACATAACAGGAGAGAGACAAGATATATTCTGTAGATCTGTTTGGCTGAATACCTTTTGTACACCTTTTGTTTTTTCAGCAGTAGATTGGTGTGTGTGTGTGTGTGTGTGTGTGTGTGTGTGTGTGTGTGTGTGTGTGTGTGTGTGTGTGTGTGTGTGTGTGTGTGTGTGTGTGCGCATAATGCCACAGTTAGGAGGCACTGCCTAGTTAAGTAACTTGCTCCAAATCAAACCCTGTACTTTAGCCACTGGACATAAGAGCCTTAATCCTCCACACCAACTGCCAGACCTCCAGGAACTTTTTTTTTTGTTTTCTTTGGTAAATCACTGTGAATTACAGTCACTCAATGTCATTCATTAGAGTGCCATAGTTTTTGTGGTTCACAAAATATATGCTGTTGCAAAACTTGTTGTTCTGTTAACTTTTTAAGTGATTTAGAATACTCTGCTCTTATCTGTAACAAGTTTTAACATCTGTGATTCTTCCTCATATTTATGCCCTGTCTTTGAGCAATTCACTTAAACATTGCTCTGGGGCAACTAGAAATGTTGGGCTAGTGTCCTCAGTGGTTCTCTGGACTGAAAGCCTAGTAACTACCCATGAACCAAAATAGTTATGCTGTATAGGATAGAACTGGATTGTAGTAAACACAAGCATTGTCATATGAGCCATGTTATTTGGATGTGATCCCTGGTTTCTTTGTTCTGTTGAATGCTGACAGTGTGTTTATTGTTTAACTGAAGAATACATTTGGCAGCATGGTGTTTACAAGTTTAATGCTAATATTTTAACTATGAATACATTTTTCATTTAGCTTGTCTTTTTTGCAGGCATGCAGGTGCAAAATGCACTGTGTTTGGGCTACAACAGTAGTAAGGCTATGATCTGTTAAAGAGCTAGTTCCTGTAGTACATGGTTTGATTCCCTCGGCCTTCATCTTCTATCTGACTTTGCCAAGTTACTATACCAGACAGTACTCTTGGGCTGCCCTGTCCACTCCAGTTGTCTGTCTCAGTCTGTAGACAGAGGCATTATACATTTGACTTTTGAATTCCTGCGATCTTCATATAGCCACTAATTGCTACCTCACTATATCCTACTTAAGTATGAATCCCAGCATGTTTCCTTTTGTTTAATGGGTTGCCAAATGCATTTTCACTTAATTTGTGTTTTCAAGAGAAGAGAGGTTTACTGTTTCAAATGCTAAGTCAGTTTTCAATGTGAGAATGTTTTGTTTTATTTAGAAAATGACTGTATGTGTTTTTTCTGTAAAAATTGATATAAGTTTTTAAATGAAATCCAAATGTCTGTGATAATTATAAAAGTAAAGAAGAAAATTGTAAGTACACCAACAGGTTTGAACAGTGTTTGTGGTAACTGGGGATAGACAAGACAGCCAAGTAATGAGATATGGGTATGGCTGGTGGAAACCTGAATCATTACCCTGCACAGGGCCCCATTGTTCCACAATCTGGCTCTGACTCTGAAAGTGTATTCTGCCACAATATGGCATTATTAGCCATTCAGGTAGGTCAAGCTTGTACTGAATGATGTCATACGAGATAGCAATTCTTGATGACAGAAAAAATACAGAGAAGTCAAAAATGAGATGTAGGTGTCCTGCAAGCATGTAAGCCCCCACCCCAAAAAAAGAAACAATATGTATATGCAACATCTGTATAGCTGGGTTAGTTGGACTAGGCTAGAAGCCTCTTTTCAGGGGAGACACAAGGTGGTACTTACAATACATTGGGGAATTTGTCCAGGGCATCAAGAAACATCCCCTATTTTTTTTCAATAGGTTTTAATGTTGCATCAGAAGAACAGCACCACCCTTATGCTGAACAGCAGTGTCAGCAACCAGTTTACCTAGAGTGAGAATATGAGAATGCCACAATATAAACAAAAATGACTGACTTCAACAATTGTCTTAGCTTGTGGTGTCAGTCCAGGGGGGATCCATTATTTGTCAGCCTAGGAAGATATGGTTGAGAGGCCATGATGCTTTGCCAGAAATAATATGCAACTGTGTCCTCTAGGCTTTCGAACACTGGCAAAGACACTTGCTCCCATAGTACCTTTTTTAGGCAATGTCAAAATAAAATTTCCAACGTAACAAAATCCACCCGAGACAAACTCAAGGTTCAGCTAGGAGTCTAAACATGAAATTGCACTCCCTGGAAGCACTCCTCACCTTGGAAGATGCTGATGTCTGTGCAATCACTGAGACATGGTTCAAGGCCACAGAGAGCACCCCAGCCATGCAAGGCTACAATGCCTTCGACACATTCAGACCTCAAAATAAGCATGAAAGAACCAAAGGTGGAGGTATATCCATCTTCATTAAAGCCAAGTACACCTCAAGACTGGTCAAACAGTACGACTGTCTTGAACTGCTCCATGTCCAATTAAATATAGGCAAAATACCCTACCACATCATTGCTAGCTATAGGTCCCCCACCATGAATCAAGAAAAGCACACTGCCTACCTGGTCTTACTGGAGTCAATCGCCATACAGCCCAACACCTTAGTCATAGGAGGGTTCAGCTATCCTTCCACTGACTGGGTGACATACATGAGCATCAACATGCTCTGCCAGAGGTTCCTGGACTTTGTCAATACAAATGCTCTGGAACAGATAGTCTGCACCCCTACAAGGGGCTCAAATGTCCTAGACATAGTACTCACCAGCATAGGGGGGTCACTGCACTCCCTCCTGTGTCGTACCCTCCCTGATAAGGTCAGACAATAAATCAGTCTTGTTTGAAGTAACTATCGAACCTGTCACCACCATAGTAGGGTTACCACCTGTCCCACTTTGCAAAGTACAGTCCCGCTTTGGGCAGTTGTGTCCTGCAAAAAAAACTGAAAAAATGGCAAATGTCCTGAGATTTTAGGACAAACATATTTTCTATATCTTATATAATACTTGCATAAAACAGTTATTCTGTATCTGAAACACCTGAATGTTATAAGAAACAGAATAAGCAACTAAAATGCTCTTATTTAGGCAAAAAAGTGAAGTTCTGTCCTTTGTATTGGCCGTGGGTATGTTTTGCCCTGCAAAATCTGACGTTTGTACCAAAAATGTCCCACTTTGGTCAACTGAAAAGGTGGCAACCCTACACCATAGCAGCAAAAAAAAACAAAAAAACTTTTCCAAAGCAAACTACAGGCTACTAAGAGACTGTATAAAAAGTTTTATACCCCCCGCAATCACAGCCATCAATGATTCCTGTGCAGATGTATACACAAATGCCCTGTATAAACACTTAAGTAATTGTATAGGCTCGGCTGCGTCTGACCAGATTAAAACCAGGTCCTTCCAAAAAAAAAAACAAGCCACCCTAGCGGACCTCAAGAATAAACAGATTATATAACAAAAGGAAGAAATTGGTGTCTAAGAACAAGAGGGAACTGACACAGCAGTGAAAGCATTCCCTCCATAGCTTGAACAAGCAAATCAGAAATCTAATAAAGTCATCTGAAGCTAAATAAAAAGGTAAAATAGCTTCCCTAGCTAAGGATAATCATAAGGCATTTTTTAACTACATCCAAAATCTAAAAGGGAATGCCCAGCTATGTGCTGAACTGGTAGTAGATGGTACCACTCACACTACACTGGAGGAAATTGCTAACCTGTTAGCTTACAGATTTGGTGCAAACTTCACCCCCTGTCCCCACAAGCCATACCTCAAAGAATACCTGACACCAGTCCTCTGCCTAGTATCTATAGAGATCAGGTCATATCTGTGCTCTCCAAGGTCAAAAACACAGCCTCAATGGGACCAGATAACATCCCAGGTTACTTATTAAGCAAGCTAAAACAGGACCAAGCGGAGCCACTTGGTGTTCTCTTTAACTATAGCGTGAGAACTGGCTTTGTTCCAACAGAAAGGAAAGCAACGACAGTAATCCCCATGCACAAAGGGGGGCCATCAACCAACCCTGGGAACTATAGACCCATAAGTCTAAAGAGCCTCATCTGCAAGGCCATGGAAAGAATCATCATGGACCTTATCAACAAGGACATAGGTGACCTTCAAACTCTAGACCCAACCCAATTTGGCTTTAAGTGTAAATCATACTTATTAAACCTAGCAGACATTCAAGAAAGTCATCAAAGCCCTGGATGAAAGTAAGACCTAGCCAAGGCTTAGGCTTTTGACACAATCCACCACTCTGGTATCATTGAGAAACTCTCCCAGCCGGGATTAACGCTTATGTCACTAGATGAGTAGCCAATTGGCTCACCAACAGAACACATACTGTCAAAGTTCGTGACTCCACCTCTACCAGTAGATCTGTCACCACTGGTGTACCACAATGATCTGTGCTGGGCCATTTACTGTTTGGAATCTATTTCTCGGAAGTCCAGGCTAAAGTAGATGGCCTTTGGCTTACCAAGTTTACTGATGATTGCAAATTGGGTGCAATCATGGAGTCCCCCAGTGATGTTAACATATTAAAGGAGGGGTTAACACAGACAGATTACTGGTGCCAAAGCCACTGTTTAAAATTAAATGCAAAAATGTGCATTATTATCCCCTTTGGCAAAGCAGAATTCCCTGCCAATTACAATATTGACAGCAACCCTCTAAATTCAAACCCGGTGGTGCAAGATCTAGGAACACAAGAAGGCAATCTGAAGTTTCCACAGTGGTAAGGAAAGTCTTCTATGTTGCGCATCTTATAAGTAAGGGCATCGTCTCCAGGTCTGAGGATGTTATAACTCCACTATACTCAACCCTCATCAGACCATTAATAGAGTACAATGCTTCATTCTGCATGTACCTCACCAGACACCTGCGGCAACTGGAGAGACCACAGAGGTTTCTCACCAAGAAAATACAGGGCCTCCAAACCATGACTTACATGGATAGACTGAAAGCTGTCACTGTACTCTGTATCATATAGGCTGCTAAGCGGTAACTTGTACCTGGTCTACAAGGCAGTTTCTGACCCTGCCCTGATGGATATGCTGCACATCCGCAAGTCAAATGTCACAAGATTAATTTGCTGTAGGGATCTTAACCTAGCCTGTGACATTAACAGAACATGCTGGAGAGACAGATATATCTCCCAGAGATTGCTGCTACTCTGGAATAAACTTCCAATTCATGTGAAGCAGAGCTCCTCAATAACCCTATTCATGTGCAACCTAGACAGTTGGATGGGAGACTGCAAATTCACCCAGGGGGTGGCACTCATGTCCCTTGTGGACAGGGTTAGTAGATGTTTATCAAAGATGAGCTCTGTGAATTATATTCATATAACCAAAGACAATTGAGGCAACTTGGGAATAACATGGCTAGGCTTGTAAGGGTTCTAGCGCAACTAGCCTAGTAACCTCCTATGAACCCATAATAGAACCCACTGCCTTATGTGCCAAAGGAGAGTGTGCTACATGTTGCACCACTGACACTGTTTGTTGAACAAAACACTGTTGCGGCATTTATATTGTCTTTAATTGTTTTGCTTTATTCATTGCACTAAATAAAGAATTCATTCATTAATAGGTCTGGATTGGACAGCATAAACATATTGTATTTTAGTACTCTAAACATGTTGCATTTCAATAATATATTTTGCAGTACCTTTATAACCTTGAGCAGCTGCAAAGTGATTGACATCTGTCAGGTCGGGAGTGCTACAGAATCCTGCAAACCCAAAGTCCTGAGGCCAAAATCCCGAAAACTCAAAATCCTGAAAGCTCATAATCCTGAAAACTCACCAGATACCACCACTTACTATATTCCAGCAGAAGTACATCCAGAAACATATTACCCTTCAACTATATGCCCCCCCTGCAACACCCATGTGGGGGGTTGTGCCCCCCCACACCCCCTGCTACTTAAATATATCAACTCCGAGCCGAGATTGCACTCTCGGAGTTGATATATAACCCCCCACATGGGGGTTGCAGGGGGGCTTGCCCCCCTGCTTATACTTGGAGAAGAGTAATATGGCTTGCCCCCCTGCTTATACTTGGAGAAGAGTAATATGGTTTGTGTTTTATTTGTCTCTGTATGTACTTGTGCTGGAATATAGTAAGTGTTGGTATCCTGTGTGTTTTCAGGATTTTGAGTTTTCAGGATTTTGAACTTTCAGGATTTTGGTCTCACGATTTGGGGCTTTCAGGATTCTGTAACACTCCCGTCAGGTCATATAGTCTGCATTATTTGGGGTGATCATGAGAATTGCTGCATATTACTGTGATACAGTCTTCTCAAGATCAGATTGTAAAGAATTTCTGCATTTAGTTACAGAGTGTTTCTCTAGCAATTGGAGCAGAAGACTAAAGCTCTAACCTATTAATGAGCAAGGATGCTGGGTTTGAATTTTTCCATTTTCCTTTACCTAGTCTGGGACACTGAGCAAGTCACTTAACCAGACAGTGCTTTGAGAATTTTGATTAGGCTTCTTAACTCATTAACCCTGAGTACTGTCTCACATTGCCTCTGTGCTTACATCCGAGTGCACTGTGAGACACTAGTAATTGTATGCAGTTGTAGCCGAGTCCTTTCCACAAGCGCATCTAACTTTACAGGTATATTGTAGCTCCAGTGTGAAAACATACGTTGAAAAAGTACCTGAACTTTTTCCAGTACTTTCTCAACTTACTTTTCACTGTGGAGTTACCTGATGTTTATATTAAACACTTCGGAGAAAATTGGCTGTAAATAGAAGTAGCTGCAGTAGCTTAGATACCGCTCAGTTCATGTGATTTTTGACAGGGATTTGTGTTTCTGACTTCGTACCCTTTAGAGAAAGAGCTTATACTTTAATTCTGTGAATCAACAAAGTCTGTAAGAGTAATATTTAAAAAATATCATGATTTCTATCTCTGGCTTAGTCTCTGTTTCATGCTCGAAGTTAACAGGAATGGCTCCAGCGTCCGTGTCAGGTGGTAAACCCAACCTGTCACGAGTGTTCCTTCTCTGCTAGTATGCAAGTTTTCTTTTTTTTTTTTTTTTTTTTTTTAGCTTAGTAAATAAAATCTGTCCCTCTTCTCATCCTTTTCCTCTGCAACCCCTGCCATCCACCACAAGGAGTTATTGCTAAGCAGGAGGACACCTGCCGTCTGAAAAGTGCATCCCAGGCAGATCTAAGGAATGATGAAATTTGAGAGAAGCCGGAACTAAACAAGTTAGAGACTGGAGCAAGAAGTAGTTACAAGTTTTTAGATGTAACAACGAACTTTCAGAAACACTTAGATTGAACTGAGTAGACTGTTCAAGTTTCAACTCAGAGTGTGATAACTACCTTCAACAGGCTGAGTGAACCATTGAAGAAGGGAAGGAGTGAGGGACAGAGTCACAGATGCGAGCTACAGAGATGGAGCACCAAGCAGTAACTGTAATGATAAATATTTATCGGGAGGGGAGAGGTCTCCAGATATTCTTTTTCTGTACTTGGCTATATGTGTTTAACGTAGAAAAAAAAAACAAATACAAAGACCAACCTTGCTGTTATGGAGTTCAGCTTCACTAATTAAAGGCTCTTCTGGCTTACATATCTGCGAATTTAGTCATTACTTTTGGAGAGAACCTGTTTCTCCAGCTGTTCTTCTGTCTTGTTGGCAGCCCTCCTCATTTAATTTAATAAAAGGGATTCCGTTCATGTTATGCCCTCCTCAAGCACATTACAAGCACTCTATAGCATTTCTCCTCATGGCCGTGTAATAATGTTTGCTGGATCAACGTCTGACTTTTCCTAGTAAACAAATGGTTACACCCCATAAGAGGTGCAACCTATATTGCAATTTTTTGCTTTACTTATATAATATTTCAGGTTCTGTGTTTGCGAGATGTTCTGTGAGACCTGCAGGAAGTAGGAGGTACGCTACGTTACGCTAGTCTCTTCTTGGCGAAAACCATAAAATCGGTGAGAGGCTTTGTGGAGTGAAACTGTGAGTCTTGCAGAAGTAAATGTTAGTAAATTTTTAAACACTCCCAGGAGTTTCTGTTCCATAGGCTAATGTTTGGTATTTCAAAAGTGCTGACAAGACTATTGCACAAGTCTGATATCCAATATCATTTAATTGTATCATGTAACTGTACTTTATGTGTAAGTCAAAACTGCTGTTTAATGTGGAGCTTTTCTTCCCAGGCCTCTGCTGAAAACACATTTTATCATGGTTAGACCTTCCCATTAAACAAAGACATATAAAGAAATAAGTAAGCAAGTAAGTAATTGAAAGATTGGAAAGCACTGTAGAAGTAATGTGATCATGCAGTTTACGTTTCATTTAGCTTTTGGAGTCATTCAGTCATAGGAGAAGCCACACATGCATGTATAATTCATACCAGTTAACACGATGTGTTTTCTGAGCTGTGCACTAAAATTTAGGGCAGTACTGTCAAACTGATCATGAGATATGTTTTACAATGCACACAAAAAACTTGCCTGTACAAATCAGTCTCTATATGTGCTGTAAACAACAATACATGCATTCAAATAAGTGTACTGAATATGACATTTGCATGAACCATGTACTTCAGTAATCTGTAATGTGTTTTCTTGTGTTTAAGGGGACTATTTCTAGTGCATATCTGAACATAATATAAAGACTGAATAGCTTCTAGATTGCCATGGACAGATATTGCAGTCTGCTCAAGTTATGAGTGCCATACATTTACACCTGACTAAATGCCTTAGGACTTGGCGGTATGTTGTATGCTGTATGCATATTTACAGATACCCATGCACCATTCTGTGATGTCTCCCTCTATTTGGTTTTAATTATTTCCCGATGTAGGTTTTTGTCTCTAGTTGTACTGTTAGCTGCATTATCTTACTGCCTAGAAAAGTGAGGTAAATTATAGCAGGATAGCTCGTGCCATAGTAAGTGAGACTCAGATCTCCTGTCAAGCATCTGTAAGACAGAGCATGAGCAAGGCTTCTAGCTTCTCATGGTAACTAAGATTTGCGAGATCAGAGATTTTGCTTATGAAACCTATGCTGTTTTTCGATTTTTTTTTTTTTTATGCTAAAGGTTGTGCTTGAGTCTGATCATCACAGAGTGCAATGGAACTATGGCATCTTAGATTTGCTGTCAATGTCACTGGCAGTTGAGAAATATAAAAGGATTTCTGGTCAACACAAGCCACATGGTGATAGGAGAGGCAGCTATTGAACCAGGTGTCCAGATATCTGACAATTGTTTAACTTGGTAATAAAGGGTGTTGCAAGTTTTGTAGGTTGTCTTGATTAATTGATCTCTTTTTTATTTTTCGATTTGTCTGTAAGTTGCATTCAATCAAGCATGGGACCTGATTGGTTGCAGCACCATGGGAAGTAAGTTGTATGCAGCTGTAACATCTGGCATTATTGTTTGACTGCCATAAAAGTTTTCTAAATCTTTAAGTACCCTGTACCACCTTTAGTCCAGGACTCAGTTTTGGGTGAAATTGTAGAACACTAGACTCTCCATAACCTAGCAAGCACAATCCTATTTCTAGAAATGCTGTTTATCTCTGTCATTGTCAGTCTGACATTAATTTATTTAGATAGGCAGCCAGGTAGGTATACAACTAGACAGAGAACATATAAACATTTAGATCATTAATTCCATTTGTAACGGAGGCTGGTGCCCTCTTGAAACTCCCCCACAACCGTACATTGTATGCTTTAAACAAGAAGAGTTAAGGGGTGCCATCTGTCTGAAGAAGCAGAAATATATTTAATTAAAAAGTGCAAGAGTTACATCCACCCTGTAGGTCACATTAGGTTAATCAGTTATTAAGCAGGAAAACCACATCAGTAGCACCTTGTAACTGCTGTAGCAAATTCTAAGTAATGCTGTTGCTTTGTTATTTTGACTGATATGACAAAAGAATTAATGGGTGAAGTATTCTGCAGTAATGCCCAGTTTTTAACTTGATACTGCTTTCTACCCAGTCCATTATGTGGCCTTGTTTCCATATTGGCTGTTTTAGCCTAAGCTCATGTCCCTCCCAGACAAGTACTGCTCAGCACTGAAGCTAAGAAAATTAGATTATTTCTTTGAAAAAAAAATACTTTTATAGCAGTATTCATAACATTTAGGCTTCTACTCACCAGTGTTTATAGGGTCATAGGATCATAGGAAGTTACTAGGCTATTGGCTCTGAGGCCCTTATAAGCCTAGCCAAGAGTTTAGCCCATGCATAGACAAATCATCACCTGATGCCACTGTCCAGCAGGGACACAGATGGAATCCCAGGGATGTATTTTCTATTTCCCATCCAGTTATCCAGTCTGTGCTTAAAAAGGGGTAAAGAGATACTCTACTTGACGTGGAGAGGGAGACTATTCCATAGATGGGGCAGTCCCTGGGATACAAATCTGTCCCACCAACAAGTCCTATTGATGTCACAGACCAGGTTGAGGTCCCATGTGCGGGTTACTCGAGTGGAGCCTGACTTACAGATATGCAGCATTCCCATCAAGGTGGGGTCCGAGATTGCCTTGTATGCCAGACAGAGGTCACATCTGAGAAGTCTGTATGAAGCTGAGTAGAGAGATAGGGCTTTTAGCCTATCTGTATATGGTGGATTTTTGAGGCCCTGGATTCTCCTGGTGAGGAACCACTGTGGTATCTCCAGCTGCTGCACGTGCTTTGCAAGGTACATGCCAAATGGGGCATTGTACTCAATAATGGGCCTTATAAGGGAAGAATACAGGGATGTTATGACCTCCTTGTTATGATCTTTTTTCAGCAGTTGAACATATGCATGCTTACACCAGCCCCTGCCTCTCATTGCTTTCTGTGCCAGTACTATTTATTATAGCCCCCACACAAACCTTAAGTTCTTTTCATCACTTCTGAACCACTGCTGACATGACTACAATTTTCAGTATGTTAGTAGTTTGTGGATCACTTTTGTCCAGAATTTCAAACTGAAAAATAATAGCCTTTCTGTTATGTTTATGTTGAGAAAAATAATTGCATTTCATTCTAAAGTAATTTTCTGTCAAAGGTAATGACTCCCCCACAGATGTCCCTCGTGTGTGTTGTGGAAGACAGGACTTTCATTCTTAGTGTGTTTATTTATGTAACATCAAGGGCTATTTTTATGGGTTCTGGGTTGTGTTTATCTTTTTCCACCACTCAGAATATGACAATTTTTGGAAGCTCCTGTGCTCAAGAGTACGCATGTTAATTCTGGTACATGCCATAATGTCAAACATCATTTGCCTAAGTGTGCCTAACCCAGACCACTCTTTTGCCATCTTCCACAGTTCTGATCATGATCCTATACCATTTGCTTGGTAAAGTTCCTGTGTTCATTGTCTACATACAGATCATTAGTCCAAGCAGGGTAGACGGTCTGTTTCCGGTCTAAAATCCTTTAGCACACAGACAAGTGATCCAAACAAAACAAAAAAAAAATAAGCAAAAGGTTAGTTTCATCCCAAACTTTGACTAATGTACCTGTTATCAGGTATGGGAGTAGCTCATCTAGTTGTAAAACAGTATTGGTATACATGGTATACATGGTATACATTGGTATACATGGTATACATTGGTATACATGGTATACATAGTATACATTGGTATACATGTTAACAAATTCAAATCCCTTCCCCCATCAGTGTGATATTTGAGCTGGTAGTGCCCTACTTACTAAATGTCCTAATAATTTAAACCTTATGTACTGTAAATAAAATTAGTAAAATTAATAATGATGTGGTGCTTCTTATTAAACAGATTACTATTAAACAGAGTCTACTAATGAAGGGGCCATTGGGGATAATGTTTCATTTAGGTTATTGTGCATACTTGGAAGGTTGCTGAAGGGGTTGTCGATGGAAATGTTGCATTCTGGTGCTTGCGCATAGTAGGACAGACTGCAGAAGGGGTCACTGGGGAGATGTTACATTTGGTGCTTGTGCATACTCACACATCAGATAAAGAAGGTATGTACTAACCATAATGTTCCATCTGTGTTGTCCATTTTTTCATTCTTCCTCAACTACCTACCATTTGAACCCCCAGATTTTTTTCTTCCTGTGTATATATGTATATACAGTGCATATAAAAAGTGTACACACCCCTGTTAAAATGCCAGGTTTTTGTGATATAAAAAAAATGAGACCACAATAAATCATTTCAAAATGTTTCCCATGCTTCACCGTGGGGATGGTGTTCTTTTGGTGATGCGAAGTGTTGTTTTTGTGCCAAACATATCGTTTGGAATTGTGGCCAAAAGGTTCAACCTTGGTCTCATCAGACCATAACACATTTTCCCACATGCTTTTGGGAGACTTGATGAATTAATTTCCAAATTTTAGCTGGGCCTGGATGTTTTTACTGAATTACTCAGGTCTTCTCCCAACAGATAATGAGTCTGTATTACATAACAGCTGCACAAGGTAATATAATGAATGCATACTGAACAGGTTATGTGCAGCAATTATCACCTGTGTCTCAGCATACATACCCTTGCAGTAATGAAATGCAGGTCATTATCACATTAACAATAAGAGCACTTATAGAAAAGCACTGAGTCCTTATCACTTTTCTGGTAAAACTGTCAGCAGCTGTCAATGTTATTCACATAAGTAGAAGTCGTTGTCACATTGATGAATGCATAAGCCAGATATGGGTTTTTGTCTTTGTGAAGTCATTTCACGCCATTCCCCACCCACACCATTTTTTTCTGTCATTTTGGCAATTTGTTTTTGACACAGTAAAGACACACCTATGAAGTCCTCCACAGTCCACGATAATGCAAGTGCTGACAAGGATGTGGATGTTCCTTCGACTGTAGTTGAGGTTCATAGTAGTCCAAAGTATGTGGACTGGGATGGAGAAAATCCACTAGATCTGAGTCACAGTAGCTCCTTGTCAAGCAAGGATATGATTGTGCTTCAGCAGGGAATGTCTGTTAGTAGTTCACTAACACGTTCATGCAATAAAGTTGCTACTGACACTGAGAGAGCACCATCACTGAACCTTGCCCGACTTGCCATTTCAAGCTATTCCAAGCGACCAGTTATGTACCTTATCAAAAAAATAATGCCACATTGGACAGGAGTGAAGATTTGGATGAGCTAATCAGGTAATGCTATTGACATACATATATGTGTAGTCTTCCAATACAACTCTCAAACATCAGTAGTAACTTGTTTACATTTCCTTCCTGTGCAGGTGCGCCCACCTTGTGACAGTGACATGGCTTCATGACCTGCAGTCATGGTGGCCATGTTGTCATTTTGTGTGGTCTGATATAATTTCTCGATAGATATGAAAAACAGCAAACAGTCAACAGGCAGCACACAAGGCCAGACGTTTACAGAATGGGTTCATGCATGGCTTGATGCACAGGGCCGGTGGATCTACAATCTGCCATGACAGCATCACTGCAGAAGATGTTCAGCTATTCAGAAGGGATGGGATTCACCTAACTGAGGAGGGCATTGTGTTGTTCTTAACTGACCTCCACAATGGCGTGAGGAGAATTATGCAGGATTGCTAACATGCAGCTTGTGAGAAGAATGGAAAACACCCATAACCAAGTAGGACCAGTATGATAAGTAAACCCCTATTATGAAATATGTTGTGTAAAATATATTTTTCTGAGTTTGGCAAATAACTGTGGTAAGTAGCTGGTGAAGATGCTGAGAAAGAACTGTTTCAGGAGAGTGCTACCACGTACAATTTAATATGTCAGTAACCATCCAGCAATACTTAATTTTTTATTCAGCTTTTATCAGGCATGTGTAGAGTTTAGATGACAGGAAGGGCTTAGTAATATAGAACGTGATCCCTTAGGTCCATTGCTGGATGGACACATGTAAAGAGAAAAGGCATAGGTAAGGCAGACTTCTGACACTGAAGGAGGCCGTGAGACTGTAGTGGTATCAGCTGTCTGAGTGGGTAGTCAGCACAGCTATCAGACATATCAGATGGCCTTGCCTGCCACTGAAGTCCCATGCCTGTCCTGGGTTCATTAGTGGAGTGGAGGTCCTTACCTTACTTTTTCTCTTTACATGTACCCATTCAGCAGTTTGTTGGCTACACCAAGAATGTGTATGTGTGTCACCTGGAATTTAGCTTCCAACCAATATCCACTAGTTTTATCAAAACACTTCTAAAAAAACTAAAACCTACCACCCTCGCTGCTGACCTCCTCCCTGCAGAGTACCTACAAATAGCTGCAGATGCCATTGCATATCCCATATCAATCCTCATCAACAGAAACTTATCCAAAAATGTTATCCCCTCCCTCTGGAAAATATCTCATGTCATCCCACTCCATAAAGTTGGTAGCTCCTCAGACATATCCAGCTATAGACCCATTGCCATTCTTTCCCCACTAGCCAAAATAATGGAGAAATGTGTACACAAGCAGCTAATGCAATACCTTTCACAGAATAACTTACTATTTGACTCCCAACATGCTTTCAGGCCATACCACACTACTACCTCAGCCCTCTTTTCCTTTACTACTGCCATAAACCAAAACAGGAATGACAATAGGCTAACCTCTGCCCTCTTTCTTGACCTATCAAAAGCCTTTGACATGGTCAACCATGAACTTCTCATTCTTTCACTAAAATCTGTTTCCCTCAACAAGCCTGCTATCCAGTGGTTCCAGTCCTACCTGACTGTAGGCAGCAGGCGGTACTATGGCAGGGCAAACTCTCCAGCCAGGGACCATACTAGGTCCACTACTCTTTTCTATTTTTATCAACAACATCCACACTCCTATCCCTAAAGCCACCTGCATTCAATACGCAGATGATTCTACTCTCATCTGCTCAGCAAATCTTAACCCAAAATACATTTAACACTATCGAGAACTGGCTCACTAACCAATGCCTACTTCTGAACCCCAATAAAACTAAACTTCTACTCTTCTCTCCCACTAGTAGATCCACCACACTTTTGTTCTCTGTCACATCTAACAATGGTACCACTATTTCCCCAGATAATTGCACCAAACTGCTAGGGGTTATCATAGACAATAATCTCAAATTTGACCTACAGGTCAACAAAACCATACAGACCATTAATAAGAAGCTTGGATCACTGTATAGAAACAAGACATTTTTAACCCCACTGGCTAGGACTGCAATCGCCCGATGACACCTACTCTCTACTCTTTTATATGCCTTGCCTGTACTCTCAAACCTCAACAAATCCAAACTAGGTAAACTGTCCCATAGCTACAATCATATTGCCAGATTCACCACTGGCTCCACCTATAGAACCCACCACTGCCAGAACCTTAAACAAATAGAGTGGCTAGAACTGCCCAGCTTAATTCAATTCAATCAACTCTTAATAGCGCACAAAATTTTGTACCACCCTGAGGATACCCCCTCACTTAAAAATATTATTAAGCCATATAGCAACCTAAGATCCCTATGGTCAGCCGATAAACTACTGGTCCAAACCCACAAAACTAATAAAGCTGCTGGTGAATCCATGTTTTCCAACTTCATTGGCAAAACCTAGAATTCGTTGCCAAACTATATAATCCTGGAATCCTCCAAAAGTCTCTTAAAAAAAAAACCTCAAACAGTATCTCAAAGTGAATTGGCTATGCCCATGTACCAACCCTGATTAAGTTATAAACTAAAAGCATATTCTGCAATTATCATAACTTGTAACTACATCACAAGGCTCTGCTTCCAATCTGATGTCTCTTACTTTTAATTGTCTGTCCATGAGAATTGTGAGTCCCTACTAGGGAACACTACTAACCCATTGTATATAATCACTTTGTTTTTATAATCGTTTGCTAACTTCTGTGTAATCTATGCAAGTTTGATTATGTGGAGCTTTTCTCCCCGGGCATCCGCTGAAAATGGACATGTATCCAGTCAGACTATCCTGGTAAACAAATGTAAAATAAAAATAAAAAAAATATATATTTACAATCACATGTGTCTACATGGTAAAACAACTGAGTCTGAATGCTCTACACATGTAGTTATGGAAATTATGATATTTTTCATATTTTGGTAAATAACTTTGCAAGGGAGCATCTGCATGTGCTAAGTAATACCTCATTTTGAAGACAGTATTGATAGTTCAAACATGGTAAAAGAACTGTGCCTGTATGTTGTAGACATGTGCAGATATCAGTTTGTTTCAGAGTTAGGTTATGGAAATTATGATTTTTTTCATATTTTGGTAAATAACTTTGTAATGGAGCATGTCAGTGTGCTAAGTAATACCTCATTTTGAAGACAGTGTTACTCCTTACAACATGGCAAAAGAACTGTGTGTGTGTGTGTGTGTGTGTGTGTGTGTGTGTGTGTGTGTGTGTGTGTGTGTGTGTGTGTGTGTGTGTGTGTGTGTGTGTGTGCAGATATCACAGTTTGTTTAGTCTTGTAGGATTATGAAAATTATACATTTCCAATACTTAGGTTCATAGGTTGGTACTAGGCTATCGGCCCAAGGGCCTACATAAGCGTAGCCAACAAGGTTCCCTGGCTTATGCCACCCAAGAAAGTTATTTTCCTGTGCCACTGCTAAGCAGAGACATGGAAGTGATCCCCGGGGTGTATTTCCTATTTCCCATCCACTCATCAAGATTTTTCTTGAAGAGTGCTAATGAAGAACTTTGCTCGACATAGATGGGTAGCCTGTATGGGAATTCTCTGGGACAGGAATCTATCCCTCCAGCATGTCCTGTTTATTGTGGTGACAAGGTTTAGGTCCCTAGAGTGTGTAACTCGGAGGGATTGGGATTTCTTTAGGTGTAGCATGTCCAACAGCTCTGGGTTTGACATAGCTTTATATGTTAGGCAGAGATGACCTCGGAGTAGGCGATATACTACGGAGTAAAGTTGGAGTTTTTTGAGATGGTCGGTGTAGGGCATTTGTTTGAGGCCAGTAATCCTCTTTGTGAGGTACTTCTGTGGCCTTTCCAGCTGCTGCAGATGTCTTGTGAGGTACATTCCAAAAGGGGCGTTGTACTCTATAATGGGTCTAATGAGTGTTGAGTAGAGGGGAACAATGACCTCTTTTTTCCTGGATGAGAACCCTTTTATGATGAGGTGTGCCACATAGAAGGACTTCCTGACTACTGTGAGGATGTGACTATTGACTATCAAAGGAAAGACTACTGTCCACCTGGGTTCCAAGGTCTCTTATCACACATTCAATGTTTTAATAGATTGCTGCCTATGTGGTAGTTCATGGGTACAGGGATTTTACCAAAGGGGATGACACTGCACTTTTTGGCATTGAGCTTGAGGCCATGGCTCTAACACCAGGCATCTGTCTCAGGGAGGCCCTTCTGTAGGATGCCCACATCATTTGGGGACTTGACTATGGCTCCTAGTTTGCAGTCATCTGCAAACTTCGTTAGCCAGAGGCCTTCTGTGTTAGCCTGTACTTCAGAGAAGTAGATACCAAACAAGAGAGGTTCATAGGTTCATAGGTTCGTACTGGGCTATCTGCCCTAGGGCATTTATAAGCCTAGCCAGAGTGTGTGTGGCTTTCACCACCCCTTAGGATGAGAATACTACGCCCTTTTAGGGTTTAGTTTACTGTGCCTCTGTCTAGTAGTGACACAGAGATGACCCCCGGAGTAAACCTACGATCTCCCATCCACTCGTCAAGATTTCTCTTGAATAGAGTTAGTGAGAGGCTCTTCCTAACATGGATTGGGATTCTGTTCCAGAGTGTAGGGAGCCTCTGGGTTATGAATCTGTCCCTCCAGCACGTCCTATTTATTTCTGTGTTGAGGTTTAAGTCACTTTCTCTTGTGGCTCTGATGGATTTGGATTTTCTGAGGTGGAGCATGTCCATTAATTCCGGATTGGACATGGCCTTGTACGTCAGGCACAGATCACCTCTGAGTAGGCGGTATGCAACTGAATAGAGCTGGAGTTTTTTCAGTCGGGCAGCATATGACATATGTTTAAGACCCTTTATCCTCTTGGTGAGGAACTTTTGGGGTCTTTCCAACTGCTGCAGGTGTTGGGTAAGATACATCCCAAATGGGGCATTGTACTCAATCATTGGCCTGATAAGAGAAGAGTACAGGGGCACAATGACCTCTCTTGATCTAGATGTGAAACCCTTCATGATAAGGTGGGAAATATAGAAGGTCTTCCTAACCACTTTGGCGATGTGAGTGTCAAATGAGAGGTTACTGTCAACCTGGGTCCCTAGGTCCCTGATTACCTCTTCCGTACTTAATGGATTGCCACCTATGTGGTAATTTGTGGGTACCTTGTTTTTCCCAAAGGCTATGACTATACATTTTTTGGCGTTCAGCTTAAGGCCATGGCTCTGGCACCAATTATCCATTTCTATGAGGCCTCTCTGAAGGATGTTTGTGTCTGCTGGAGTATCAATTATGGTGCCCAGTTTGCAGTCATCTGTGAACTTTGTCAGCCACAATCCTCCTATGTTTGCCTGTACCTCGGAAAAATAAATGCCAAACAAGAGGGGTCCCAGGACTGAGCCCTGTGGGACACCGCTTGTGACTGGCTTAGAGTCTGACATAGCTCCAGCAACTCTGACCCTGTGGGTTCTGTCCTTGAGCCAGTTTGCAACCCATCTTGTGACATATGGGTTTACATTTAAGCTGGTGAGTTTGTCTATGATGCCCGAGTAGGGTATTGTGTCAAAGGCTTTTGCAAGGTCAAGGTAGGCTGTGTGAACTGCCTTACCCTCATCAATGGCCTTAGTGACTGTTTCAAAAAAGTCGACCAAGTTCAAAAGGCAGGATCTGCCCTTGACAAAGCCAAATTGGGTAGGATCCAATGTCTGTAGGTCCCCAATGTCTTTGTTTATGAGTTCCATAATGATCCTCTCCATAGCTTTGCAGACCAGGCTCATCAAGTTTATGGGGCGGTAATTTCCAGGGTCCGTAGAAGCACCACCTTTGTGAAGTGGGACCACTGTTGCCGTACGCCACTCTTTGGGTACGTATCCTGTAGTAAGGCTAAGATTAAACAGCAGCCTTATGTGTGATTTTAGTTCCTCTTGAAGTTCATGTAGCACACAGCCTGGGACACCGTCCGGTCCCATTGATGCTGTGTTTTTAGCTTTAGAGAGGGCGGCTCTCACCTGGGCATCTGAGATGTTAGGGAGGCTACACTCTGCTGGGATAGTTATTTCTCCTTTTGGGGGGGAGGGGGAGGGGAAATTTGCACTGAACCTGTCTGCCAGAATGTTGGCAATGTCAGTGGGTTCAGTGTATTTTGTGTCATTTTGGACTAACTCTGAGCATATCTGGGAGTTTCCACCCAGGTTTATAACATATCTAAAGAAGGCCTTGTGATTGTCTTTTGTGTCTTTTGGGATTTTTCTCTCAAATTTGGCCTTGGATGATTTTATGAGTGATCGTAGTTTTTTGATAGTACTGACCAGAGATGCCTTCCCTTTTAGGGATTTTGCTCTGTCACATAGTAGCTTCCTCCTCCTGTTGTAAAGTTTGTTTATGGCTGGGGTCCACCAGACTGGGCACCTGCCTTTGGGGGAATGGGTCTTGGTTTTATTTGGGATTACATGATCCATGCATTCTTGAAGGTGCCCGTAGAAGGCATTTGCAAAGGATTCAGCAGTGTGGGTTGTGGTTTCCACTGGCCCAGGGGCCTTGAAGGATACCACTTCAGTCTTAAGAAGTGTGAAGTTGGCTTTTGAAAAGTTCTTCACTGTGGTCTTTTGTGCAGGGGGTGGCGGGATGTGGATTTCCAGTGAGATTAATTTATGGTCTGATCTTACCAAAGAGGGATATACTTCCGGTGTGGAGCATTTTGTCCCCATGTTTGTGATGATCAGGTCTAGTATATTGTCTCCTCTTGTGGGAATGGTGACTAGTTGTTCCATTGCATTTGAGTTTATGAATTCTAGGAACCTTTGGGCTAGGGTGTTGGGGCTTGAGTAATGTTCCCAGTCTATGTTTGGGTAGTTGAAGTCTCCCAATATGATGGTATTTGGAGAGACATTCATACTCTCCAGTGTCTTCAGGAAGGTTGTGTGGGGTTCCTGAGTTTGAGAGGGTGGTCTGTAGCATGCTACAAACTGTAAGGCAGTTTTGCCTATGGTTAGTTGCACCTGGATGGTCTCCGATGCTTCGATGTTGCCACTAACCTGGAGGTGTGGGTATCTTTGATGAAAATGGATACTCCTCCTCCTTTTGTGGTTCAGTCCAAGTTTTGGGGCCGGAAAGCATGATATGAGGTAAAACCTGATAGTGCTGGGGTGCTCTCAGGAGCCTTGAACCAGGTTTCAGTCACTGCACAGACATCGATGTTCTCCATACTGAGGAGGGCTTCGAGGGCATGCATCTTGAGGTTTAGACTTCTGGCATTGAGCAGCATTACCCTTAGTTTTTTTCCACTTGTGTTTTCTAGGGAGGTAGGTTTGTCATTTGAGCCTTGCATAAAAAAGGCACTATGGGGGTGGCAAGAGCCTTGGCCAATATCCGGAAGCCCAGGGGTGACAGGTGCAAGCCATCCCTTGCGAAGCAGCATGGCTTGTCAAGCATGTCATCCCAAGTAGACAGACATTGGATCCCTCTTGAATGACACCAGTAATTAAGCCAATTGTTAAAACTGATCATTTTGTCTTTGTACTGTGGTATCATTCTTGGTGAGGGTAAGATGCTGCTCAGGGTCAGGGTCATACCAGCCTGGGCTACATAATCAGAGAGCTCCTCTATGTCTCTTTTCATGTAGTCCAGGGAGGTACGTCTCAGGTCATTCACACCGGCATGTACAATGACTGAGTCATATTTGTACTTGCTGTGGAGTGATCTGAGTGCTTGTGTTATGTGGCGGATTCTAGCTCCTGACAGACAGCTTACTGTGACCTTTTCCTTGTTCAGTCTAGTGACTGGGACGTCAGTGTGTCTGACTATGGAGTCACCTATTACAAGTGTGTCTGGCATGTTGTTTGGCCTTAAGGGTTGTGACTGTTTAGCACACTGACTTTGTGAACTATGTGTTGCATGTGCTATGTCTTGAGGTGGCGGTTGCTTGGGTGTCTGCTTTGGAGGCCTCTGTTGTTTTGGTAGATTTTTAATCAGCACCTCTGAGTATGTTTTTGTGTGTTTATGTGTTTGGTTTGCAGTTGTGATAGTTCTATGTGAGACTGGGTTTGTGGTGTGCTTGGTTACCTTCTCCTCCTGACTGGTCTTGCCAGTACTGAATTGAGAGAGCTCAGCCTCCAGTTTGGCTATATAGTTGCATCTCTCGCATATATTTGTATTTGTTGGTAGGAGGAGAGGGTTGTCTGTGTACATGTGGCAATTGTAACATTGCCTCAAGATTCCCAGATTCACCAGCTGAACAGGAGAGGACGCCAGCAACTGACCCTTCGACATGCTAGAAATAGTGAAAAAGATTGCTGTGTAACTGAGTCAGAAAGTACCTACAGGGAAATGGGTACTCAAGGGAATTTAGGTGAATGAAGTACTTTCTTTTGTTTAAGAGTGCTTTACCTGTATAAAAAATGCTTTAGGAGCAAGTGCTGAGCTTTTCAGATAGAGTATAGGCTGTTTAGATTGCAAGTAGAACAGTTCTAAGGGAAAAATTGAAGAGCAGACTTTACGGAGCCAGAAATAGTTTAAACTTGATTAACCAGCGCTGTCCGATGCTGCTCTATGGGCAACTTCCCACTAAAACGTGCTAAAGCACACAAAAGCGGGCTTTATAGCAGGGGGTTGAAAAGAGCCAGGAATTGACCCAAAATGGCCAATAAACTACAAGTTGCTGGGCTGGAACCAATCCTCTAGGGACAAATAGGTTGTTCAGTGCTCCCCACCCCCACTGGTGAACAAAGAAGCTTCCTCTTATCCAAATAAGGATATGGATAGCACAGGAACTAAGACAAAGCCCAGAGATCAGCAAAATCTGAAGACTGGACTATTCTAGTTCAGAAAAGCGGGAAAACAAGGATATTTTTTTGTTTTTTTTTCTTTTTTTACAGAGAAAGGAGAAAAAGATACAGTAACAAACAGTAAATGCTATAAAACAGCTGAGAAAGGAGAAAAAGATACAGTAACAAACAGTAAATCCTATAAAACGGCTAGCGCACTTGAGTGTGTTAGCCTAATAATTAAATTAAACAAAAATTAACTTCTTAAAGTGCTAACAGTATAAATTCAACACAAGTACAGTAAAAACAATATGCAGAGCTGTTTTTAAGCGAAATGCAGTCGAGATGCAGTAATTTGAGCGATAGCCAGAAAAAATACTTATAAATCCAGGAAAGTCACTCTTTCACTCTCTGCTGCTTGTAGACCTCTGCAGGATACCACGAGGAGCTGTGCTGAGCCTTTTACAAGTGAAAAAGCGCACAAAAGCAGGCTTTATAGCAGGGGGTTGAAAAGAGCCAGGAATTGACCCAAAATGGCCAATAAACTACAAGTTGCTGGGCTGGAACCAATCCTCTAGGGACAAATAGGTTGCTCAGTGCTCCCCACTCCCACTGGTGAACAAAGAAGCTTCCTCTTATCCAAATAAGGATATGGATAGCACAGGAACTAAGACAAAGCCCAGAGATCAGCAAAATCTGAAGACTGGACTATTCTAGTTCAGAAAAGCGGGAAAACAAGGATATTTTTTTGTTTTTTTTTTTTTACAGAGAAAGGAGAAAAAGATACAGTAACAAACAGTAAATGCTATAAAACGGCTGAGAAAGGAGAAAAAGATACAGGACTGAACCCTGTGGTACTCCACTTGTCACTGGTTTGAGGTCAGATTTGGAGTCTGCAACTTTTACAGTGTGGGTACTGCCAGTGAGCCATTTGGCAACCCATCTTGTGACGTAGGGATTTATACCTAGTTTAGTGAGTTTAGCTATAATTCCAGAAAGGGGAATGGGGTGTCAAAAGCCTTGGCAAGGTCAAGATAGGCTGTGTGAACCACCTTACCCTCATCTACGGCTTTGGTGACTGCCTCAAAGACATCCATCAGGTTCAGGAGGCATGGTCTGCCTTTCACAAACCTGAACTGGGTGGAATCCAGAGTTTGGAGGTTACCAATGTCTTTGTTTATGAGTTCCATGATGGTATCATCCATGGCCTTGCAGACTAGGCTCATCAGGCTAATAGGGCGATAGTTCCCAAGATCAGTGGTGGCTCCCCCTTTGTGAAGTGGGATAACTGTTGCTGTGCACCAGTCAGTGGGCACAAAGCTTGACGCGAGGCTATTATTGAACATGGTGCTTCAGTGGGGGAGCCAGTTCATTCTGAAGTTTGTGTAAAACGCAGCCTGGGATGTTGTCCAGTCCCATGGATGCTGTGTTTTTGGCTTTAGAGAGTGCAGCTTTTACCTGCATAGTTGTGATTACAGGGACTCTGCATTCTTCCTGTATAGATATGGGCCCTTTAGGGGGGGGGGGGGTAAAGTTAGCACTGAACCTATCTGCCAGGATATTGGCAATATCAGTTGGTTCAGTAATTTTCTTGCCATTGTGCTGTAACTCTAGAGCAGATCTGGGTGTTGCTATTGAGATTCTTGACATAGCTATAGAATGCTTTGTGGTTGTTCTTAGAATTAGTGGTGATTTTGTTTTCTTAGCTAGCTTTGGAGGATCTTATAAGGGATCTCAGCTTCTTACTGAGGCTGACCAGGGAGCTCCTCCACTCATGGGATTTTACTCTCTTTTGCAACAGTTTCTTCCTTCTGTTGTACAGTTTGTTTATGGCAGGGGACCACTAGATTAGCTTCCTTTTTTTGGAGGATAGTGTCTTGGTTCTGTTTGGGATAGCACGATCCATGCACTCGTGTAAGTGCTTATAGAGTGCATTTGTGTAGGATTCCGCAGTTGTAACTGTATTGTCCATCTGCATGGGTGTCATGAAGTTCACCACTTCTGTCTTAAGAAGCATGAAGTTGGCTTTGGAAAATTTTTTTACCGTGGTTTCCTTAATGGGGGGTGGGGGCGGGATGTGGATATCAAGGGTGATTAGCTTATGGTCAGATCGGACCAACGAGGAGTTGACTTCAGGTGTGGAACACTGGTCACTCATGTTGATAATGACTAGGTCTAGGATATTGTTGCCCCTGGTGGGGCATAACTTCTCATTATTATGCCCATATTTTTGCAAGGGAGCATGGTGATGACACAAATGATGCATAATTTTGAAGCTGACATTGAGACACACAACTTCTACACTATGTACTGTCTGTTACAAGTGATGAAATATTATGCTTTGTTTATTTATTAGTTATGAGAAATATTATATTAATCATATTTCTGTGAATATCTCTGTAAAGGAGCATCACACAGTAATGGATAAGGTATTATTTTAAAGCTGACATTCATACAAACAAATTAAAAACAAATTGTATGGGTCCACATGGTACTTTGACCAAGATATTGTGCTTTGCTTTTCCAAAAAGGTAAAAAATATGCACAATATCAGCATTCCTTGCCAAATATTTAATAATGACTTTGATACACACTATCAGCATTTACACTGTTGGAAAGGTTAGTGTCTGCTGAACAACGTTCGCATTTACATTTTTAGTATAGCTCTTATAGTTAGAGTTAAGAACATTTATTTTCTGTACGGTATTACAAATGGATTTTTCCTGAAAATGAGCTCAGGCTGCACTGTTGATGTTCTTCGTGTTTCACTGTTGCAGTCATCACATTTGGGTTATCTGCTTGCAGTAGCCCTCAGTTGGCCTGATTATCAAAGTCTTGGGTCCTGCGTCGGTTGCTGTCTCATCTTCCATGACGTCAGGTAGTCAGGGGTATAAAGCATGCAGCCGATGCCATTACATCAGTCTTTCTTGCCGTGCGGTCCCCAAAGCAGAAGCAGTTCGCAAGTGCCAGTCGGCCAACTCCTGAAATTTTTGTTTTCGAGTTTCAGAACCGAAGTCTTCAACTAAAGTTAAGTACCCCATTGGGGAAACTTTTTCTTGCTCTAAACTGATGTCAGCAAAAGTCAATAATTGTATTTCTTGTGGAAAGCAAATACCTCATAAAGATTTTCATTCGTACTGTATTCCTTGCCTAGGCCCTGATGACAACGTACCTCGCTGTCAGTTTTGTGCCTTATTTAAACAACAAACTATTCATCATCGGTATATTTACGCTTCTAAATATTTTGGTACTCGGTTAAATTATCCAGATATGTCTTCGGTAAGCCATCCAACTACCAAAATTCCGAAAAAATGCAAAGATAAAGACAGAGACAGGCTGCCTAGGTCCAAAGCTGCCGACGACGCTTATCCTAAGCTAGTCACCAGTTCGCCAGTACTCAGTGAGGCACTTTTGCAGCTCCTGATACCTGCTACTTCAGATTCGCAGGCCTCTACTGAGACCCATTCGGAGTCCGGTATGCTGCAGGATGCTTCAACTGTGGAACCTGTGGATGTCTCTACCTTGGATGGGTCCAGAGCCGCTGTGCAGGGACCGGCTTCTGAGGGTGTATTCAGGCCTACTGACTTGCATATTAAACCAATGCCATCTTCTTCTTCAAGGCCTAAAACTCGATCCATGCCTAGAAAACCGATGCCCAGACAACATGGTCAGGCCTCTATGTCTAAAAACAAATGATAAGAATGGCTGAAGACCTTATTACTTTAATCAGGGGAAGCCAACCTTCTCCCACTAAGAGACCTAGGAATGAGTTTGCTTATGATTCTTCTGATCAGGATTCTGAAATTTTTGTTTCCTCTGATGACCAGGATTTACCCTTATCTACCTATGAGGATTCTGATGCAGAGGACTCTGTTCCCTCTGCTTCCCCTCCAGAGGATTTCTCTTTTGGTGAAACCTTGCTTACTCTTAGGGAGCATTTCCACTGGGAAAGCCAGGAACACTCTTATTCTAAAAAGAGGCTTAGGGATTTCTTACTCCTACCCCAACACAGGCCTTTAGCTACCCCCCCTGTACTGGACATTGTTGATGATGCCTTTTTGGAGTCTAGCTTGGCCCCTGACTCCTTACCTGCTGCTCCCAGAAAACCAGATAGATATTACAAGGTTCCTGACTCTCACAGGTTCCTCTTTAAAAATCCTACTGCGGATCCCGAGACCATTTCACAGGGACCCAAGGGCATTAAGGCTACTACTGCAAAAAATCCTACCCCCCTCTGATAGAGATAGATGGGGTAAGAAGGTATACACTTCTGCAACCTTGGCCATTAGGGCCTTAAACTGCCAGTTTCATATGTTAAAGTATCAGCAGCATATTACTGGATTGCTTAAACAGAAAATGATGTTGCTTCCTGACTGTGCTGAAAATAAGGATTTACAGGATTTAATGCATTCTGCTGAACAAGTTGGAGAACATACTTTGCAATGTGGTTTTGATTCACTAGAGGCATCTTGCAGGGCTTCTGTCACTGGGTCTGTACTTAGAAGGCATGCTTGGCTTAAGGAGCAATCTTTACCAGATCATGTTAAAGCTAAATTGCCGGATGCTCCCTTAAACCAGGACCGCCTGTTTGGTAACAAAGCAAAAGAAGTACTTAAAAAGATGGATGAAAAAGCCAAATCTATGCAAACTGTTAAAGATTTCCTGCATGTACAGCCTCCAAGATTTAGTAGGCATTGGCCCTCTAAGAAATGATCCTTTCCTGCCTCTTCCAGGCCTTCTCAGTCCAAACCCAGAACCAGAAGAACGCTCAGGCTTCAGTCCCAAATTACGCACAGAACTAAGCAGTTGGGGGGCTTCCACTTCCAAAGCAGGGAGTAGTAAGACTCCGCCCTATGGTAAACTGTCTCAATGACTTAACTTTAAAACTTCCAAGCCCTTCTCAACTGACTGCTCCTTTAGGGGGAAAGATTGCTCTGCAGGCAAAAAACTGGGAACTCATTACCCAGGACAAATGGGTTTTATATATAGTTTCCCCAAGGATACAGATTTCACTTCCACATGTTACCAACCCCAAACGGTTGGCCAGATATACCCCTAAATCAGTGGGCAGAGGCTCAAAAGCAAGTTCTCTCTCTCTTAAGTATAAGGGCTATTCAAACTTTTCCAGAAGAGGAAAGGGGACAAGGTTTCTACTCAAGACTTTTCCTGGTGCCCAGAAAAGACAACTCCTGGTATCGTATCCTGGATCTCTCTATCTAAACACTTTTTTGGTGATCCCAAAATTCAAGATGCTAACTCTTCACCAGTTGCTTCCTATTCTAGGCAAGGATGCCTGGTTCACAACACTGGATTTAAAGGAAGCCTACCTGCACATCCCAATCAGGGAATCTTGCAGAAGATACCTACGCTTCAAAGCAGGCTTCATGCACTATCAGTTCTCTGCACTGCCCTTTGGCTTATCTACTGTGCCCAGGGTATTCACAAAGTGCCTAGCTTCAGTCATTGCATTTTGCAGGCAAAGAAATATTCAAATATACCCATACCTGGACGATTGTCTAATTCAGGCAGAAAGACAGGACATACTATTGAATCATCTGGTGTTTGTACAAAAAGTGCTAACTTCTCTGGGGTACACCATAGATGAAAATAAGTCACATCTGGTACCCTGCCAACAAATTGTATTCCTGGGAGCAAACTTGAACACAACTTCCCAGATGGCTTTCCTAATGCCAGAGAAACAAGTTCATTTGACAGCTTACTTCAAATTAATGGCCACAAAGACCCTGCTATCTGCAAGACAAATACTGGAAGCCTTGGGGTTCATGGCCTCCTGCATTCTCCTAATTCCATACGCAAGACTGCATATAAGGAAACTACAATGGTATCTAAAAAGCCTATGGTGTCAACATTCTCAGGATCTAGAAGCAATGATTCCTATCATAGCTTGCCTACAGTTAGAGTTTCTTTGGTGGGCAGAGGCCTGCCACCAAAACAAGGGGCTGCCTTTCACTCTACCCCCTGCCACCCAAACCCTAACAGCAGATGCATCAGACTATGCATGGGGGTGCTCACTTGGCAGGGAAGTGCATTCAGGGCAAATGGAACCCAAGTCAAATGCATCTGCATATCAATCAAAAATAAATATTAGCTGTACAAAATGCTCTGATAGCCTTCAAGGACCACATTCTTCCAGGGGAAATTAATGGTAAAGATGCACAACACCACTGTTATGTGGTACATAAACAAGCAGGGGGGGAACCCACTCATACCCTCTCTGCAGACTAGCCATGGCTCTGTGGAACACAGCCTTGAGCTACCAAGTGCACCTACAGGCTCAATTCCTGCCAGGAAAGCTAAATACACTGGCAGATGATCTAAGCAGAAATCTCATGGACCCACACGAGTGGAAAGTGGAACCAAAGACATTCAACATGTTGATAAACAAATGGGGGAGCCCAGAGATAGACCTGTTTTGCCTCCCCCCAGAACCACCAATTGGACAAATTCTGCACAAGGACTCCACACAAACAAGCTTGGAAAGAGGATGCCCTGTCCTTCACCTGAAAAAATCTATCAGTTTATGCCTTTCCTCCTCTGCCTCTCCTCTCCAAGGTACTACTGATTGAACCAGACTGGCCATGCCAACACTGGTACCCCCTCTTACACAGTGTGTCACTGCTGGCACCATGGCACCTGCCTTAGACCACTACTCTGCTGTCCCAGCAGAAGGGCCAGATTCTGCACCCTCATCTTCAAACCCTGAACCTGGCAGCCTGGCTAATTACCTGATCTCTCTGTTACCATCCCTCAGTGAACAAGTGTTGGAAGTTATTCTGGAGGCAAGGAGGCCTGCTACTAGAAAATCCTATGCTGAAAAATGGAAGAGATTCTGTTCCTGGAACCAAACCCAGGGTATGGACACAGCAGCACCCAATTTTCCTCAGATTCTTCAATACTTAACTGAGATGCTTCGCAAGGACCTTTCCTTTTCCTCCATCAAAATTCATGCCTCAACCATTTCAGCTCATTACAACAATGAACCACCCCTCTTCTCTTATCCACTGCTCAAGCAGTTCCTCAGAGGGGCCAAAAACTTAAGACCACCCAGGAGGGCCCCTATTCCAGCCTGGGACCTTAACTTCATATTGGAGAAACTTACTCTACCTCCTTTTGAGCCAGCTACAAATGCAGAGTTGAAATTTCTTTCTTGGAAAACAGCCTTCCTTTTAACCATCACTTCAGCAAGAAGGGTGTCTGAATTACAGGCCTTTATGGCAATGGGGCCTTTCATCATCTTTCATGCAGACAGGGTGTCCCTCGGGACCAATCCCTCCTTCATGCCCAAGGTAGTATCCAGTGTGGCTCTTAATCAGTCCATTCATTTGCCAACCTACTTTTCTAATCCACAGAACAAAGGGGAATGGATACTGCACTCCTTAGATGTGCACAGACAACTTGGGTTTTACTTGGACAGGACTAAACCTCTCAGGAAATCTGAACAGCTGCTGGTGGCATTTGCTGCAGGGGCAGAGGGGAAGGTCATTTCAAAGCAAACCATTTCTAAATGGATAGGCCATTGCATTCTTTTCTGCTATAAGCACCATGGAAAACCTATTCCACAGGGGATAAGAGCACATTCAACCAGGGCTGCATCTGTCTCTACAGCCTTTCTCAGAGGTGTCCCTACCAGGGATATCCTAGAAGCTGCTACCTGGAATTCTGTACATACTTTCACCAAGCATTACCATTTGCCACTTTTCTCTAATTCCAGAGCTGGTTTTGCCACTGTAGTCGTGCAGGGCCTTATAGCTGGTCCTAATGCTATCTAATTTTCTCCTCCCATCCTTATCTTTGGGAATCTACCCAAATGTGATGACTGCAACAGTGAAACACGAAGAATATAGTACAGTTGTGTACACTTACCATAAATGTAGATGTTTAAGTATATTCACTGTTGCAGTCGATGTTTAAGTATATTCACTGTTGCAGTCCTGGTTACCTTCCCTCCAGCCTCCTGACTTCTGTTGGCTATACCTCTATTCCTTTTTACTATGCTTAAAAGCTTTTTGGTGTATTTGCTTTTTTTGTTGGAGGTATAACCTTGTTTATACATATTTAACTGCTTCCCATTAGGGTGGCACCTGACATCTAGGGCAAGAAAAACTGATGTAATGGCATTGGCTGCATGCTTTATACCTTGGACTACCTGATGTCATGGAAGATGAGACAGAAACCGACACAGGACCCAAGACTTTGATAATCAGGTCGACTGAGGGCTACTGCAAGCAGATAACCCAAATGTGATGACTGCAACAGTGAATACACTCGAACATCTACATTTATGGTAAGTGTACACAACTGTACTTTCCTGTGGTGTAATTAAGCAGGCAGCTTTTTCTGACCTGCTCTGGAGTGAATGAGTTAAAGGTCTCCTGGACAACATGCTTAATAACTATGAACCTGTTGCCATTGTTTGCTAGCCATTCACTATTGCATAGCTGATCTAATTCAGGAAATGTTATGGTAATTAAAGCAGCACACCAGTTTTAATGCAACCTAGTCAATTTATTCTTCAAGGATAGCAGGCATCACATTTGTAGGTGAAGCTCTGAAATACAAAGTCGTTGGACAGCTGGGGATTAACCCATACGTCAGTAGATGGGCAGCCAACTGGCACACCAATAGAATGCACACTGTGAAAGTTGGGGAGTCTGCTTCCACCAGTAGACCAGTTACCAGTGGTGTACCACAAGGATCTGTACTGGGCCCTCTACTGTCTGGAATCTATTTCTCTGAAGTAGATGGCCTGTGGCTTACCAAGTTTGCAGAGAACTGTAAACTGAGTGCAATCATAGAGTCCCCCAACAATGTCAACATATTACAGAAGAGGCTGACACAGACAAATAATTGGTGCCAAAGCCATGTCTTATTATCACCTTTGGGAAAGAAGTAGCCCTGCTATTTATGATATAGATATCACCCCTCTAAGGTCAAATACAGTGGTGCAAGACTTTGGAACGCAGGTTAATCGCAATCTAAACTTCAATCACCATGCATCCATAGTGGTAAGGAAAGCCTTATACACTGCACATTTCATAAATAATGGCATCACATCCAAGACCAAGGAGGTCATAACTCCACTGTACTCGACCCTTATCAGACCACTAATTGAGTACAATGCTCCCTTCTTTATGTACCTCACCAGACATCTGCGGCAGCTAGAGAGACCACAGAGGTTTCTAACCAAGGGAATTCAGGGCCTGCAAAACATGACCTACACAGAAAGACTGAAAGCCTCTGTCACTGTACTCTGCATCATACAGGCTGCTGAGAGGTGACCTGTGCCTGGCCTACAGAGCACTCTCTGACCCTGCCCTAATGGAAATGCTGCACATCTGCAAATCAAATGACCAGAGTCTCTCACTCACTCCAGGGATCTCAACCTAGCCTGTGATATTAACAGAACAAAGAACACATGAGAGAGACATACATGTCTCACAGAGATTGTTGTTCCTCTGGAATAAGTTCCCACTTCATGTGAAGCAGAGCTCCTCAATGACCCTATTTAAGTGAAGCCTTGACAATTGGATGAGTAACCATAAATTCACCCTAGGAGTGGCACCTATATCGCTCATGGATAGGGGCAGTCAGAGATGATCATAGAATCACTCGACAAACAATGACCATCTAACTATGGTCAATTAGGGTAAACAGGGATTTTTTTACATGGCTAGGCTTGTAAAGGCCCCAGCACCATTAGCCTAGTAGCCTTCCATGAACCTCTAAACCTATAAGCAGCAACTTCTTCATTAGCAATAGTTCTCTTTAATGTGGAATTACTCACATGGCTTTCACTTCTGCAGAGATTGTGCATATTGACTTAGCATGCGTTATCGGGTAAGTCCAGTTTGAGATGCTATGCAAGCTGGACTGGTTTATGATTTTTTTTGGTATGGTGTATACATTTGACTGGCTGAATGGTCATACGCTGGGTTTCTTTTTCCATTATATGTGTTATCGGGTAGTTAATACTTCTTAGGTCCTCATAAATAATTCTTTTATTTAAACTGTGGTACACATGGTTGGATCTTATGGTATGATGCTGGTGATCTACAGTGGATATAAAAAGTGTACACACTCCCTGTTAAAATGCCATTTTTTTGTGATATAAAATTGAGACCACAATAAATAATTTCAAAACTTTTCCCACCTTTAATGTGACCTTTAAGCTGTACAATTCAATTGAAAAGCAAATAAATCTGTTAGGGGAAAAATATAAAAAATAAAAAACGTACAATAAGCTGGTTGCATAAGTGTGCACACCCTTAAACTAATACTTTGTTGAAGCACCTTTTGATTTAATTACAACATTCAATCTTCTTGGGTAGGAGTCTATCACCATGGCACATCTTGACTTGGCAATATTTGCCCACTCTTTCTTGCAAAAGCACTCCAAATTTGTGAGACTGCGAGTGCATCTCTAGTGCACAGCCCTCTTCAGGTCACCCCACAGATTTTCCATTGGATTTAGGTCTGGGCTCTGGCTAGGCCATTCCAAAACTTTAATTTTCTTCTGGTGAAGCCATTCTTTTGTTGATTTGGATGTATGCTTGGGGTCATTGTCATGTTGAAAGGTGAAATTCCTCTTCATCTTCAGCATTCTAGCGGACACCTGAAGGTTTTGGGACAAAAGTGACTGGTATTTGGAAGGGTTCATAATTCCCTCCACCTTGACTAAAGCCCCAGTTCCAGCTAAAGAAAAGCAACCCCAAAGCATGATACTGCCACCACCATGCTTCACCATGGGGATGGTGTTCTTTTGGTGATGCAAATTGTTGTTTTTGTGCCAAACGTACATTTTGGAATTATGGCCAAAAAGTTCAACCTTGGTCTCATCAGACCATAACACATTTTCCCATATGCTTTTGGGAGGCTTGGTGTATTGTTTTGCAAATTTTAGCCAGGTCTGGGTGTTTTTCTGTGTAAGAAAAGGCTTCCATCTTGCAACCCTACCCTACAGTCCAGACATATGGAGAATATGGGAGATTGTTGTCACATGTAATACACAACCAGTACCTGCCAGGAATTCCTGCAGCTCCTTCAGTGTTGCTGTAGGTCTCCTGGCAGCCTCCATGACCAGTTTTTGTCTTGTCTTTTCATCAATTTTGGAGGGATATCCAGTTCTTTGCAATGTCACTGTTGTCCAATATTTCTCCATTTTTTGATGACAGTCTTCACTATGTTTCATGTTATATCCAATGCTGTGGAAATTTTTCTGTACCCTTCTCCTAACTGATAGCTTTCAACAATGAGATCCACTTGATGCTTTGTAAGCTCTCTGCAAACCATGGCTTTTGTTGTAGCAGGCAATTGAATAAACGTCAGGAAAATTCTACTAGGACAGCCGGACTTTATTTGGGGTTAGTCAGAGTCTCTTTAATTGATGGCAGCTGTATAGACAAAAAGACTGAATGCTGTAATTAAATCAAAAGGTGCTTCAACAAAGTATTAGTCTAAGGGTGTGCACACTTATGTAACCAGCTTATTGTATGTTTTTTTTATATATATTTTTCCCCTAACATATTTATTTGTTTTTCAATTGAATTTTACAGGTTATAGGTCACATTAAAGGTGGGAAAAGTTTTGAAATGATTTATTGTGGTCTTATATTTTTTATATCACAAAAATCTGGCATTTTAACAGTAGTGTGTACACTTTTTATATCCACTGTATATACAATTCCATGTAGTTCATTCAAAGCTACCAGTAAAGTACACATCATTTATTTATTCATAACAATAAGATTACACAGTCAATAAAGTGGCTGTAACTGCTTGGGGGGCTTTCTATTTATGAAAGTACCTTATGCTCTTAACATCTGGTCATTTTTACACTGTCTTTAATCTGGCTTTGCAAGAGGTGTGTGTGTGTGTGTGTGTGTGTGTGTGTGTGTGTGTGTGTGTGTGTGTGTGTGTGTGTGTGTGTGTGTGTGTGTGTGTGTGTGTGTTTCTGTATTAAGTTGGAATACTTTGGCTAGTGTGTGTTTGTGTGAAGCAAATTTGAAATATGTGATTTTGGTCACTATTAATTTTTTGACACAGACTTTTGAGAATGCAGTCGACAATGTAGCTATAATTGCTGGGTTTGGGGGACATTTGTGGATAAAAATGATTAACCTTGCTGAGCTGGTAAAAGTTTAAAAATGCATTAGTCTTTGCAGGACTAGTGTGCATTTGTGTAAATCTAACTGGAATACTGTGGCCATTTTTATCACAATGAGACATATGATGTGTACACAGTCAATAAAGTGTGGTTAATTGTTGATAATTGATACTTGTGGATTATGACAGCAGTTTGAGTAGGCTTTTATGGTTGAAATGTTCTGAAATGAGTATGTTTGCCATTATTGGTTCAAAAATGGGCTTCATTGCTTACTGGAAAAAATAGGTCAGCACAACAATTTAAAATATACTTTTACACATGTTGCTGTATTACACAAGAAATATAATTTAATACAATCATGAAGGTGAATCAAAGAACACATACATATATACATGGCCCAAAAATGCGGGGGGCTGAAAACAGCCTAGGGCCCAAGGTACATTTAATCCTCTACTGGCATTTTCAATGAAAGTAAGTTTCAATGCATTTTCAAATAATGTGAGTTCAGGAAACGTTTATTCTTGCTCATGGTAACTCTGCTTTCAATGTGAGACTGTTTTGTTTAACAAATGATCATCAGTGTTTTGCTCTAAAATTTGAAATAAATATTTTAATTAAATACAAAAGTAAAGAAAAAATAGTATCCACACTAACAGGTTTGAGCAGTGTTTACTGTAATTGGGAGAGACATCCACATAATGGGACACTGGGATGACTCTGGTGGAGGCAAAGGGCCTAGTCCATTACCCTACCTAGGGCCCCATTTGACAATGATCTGACTCTGACTGGGAGAAAATGGGAAAGGTCATGGTGAATGAACAGATGTCCTGCAGATACAGACATCTCAAAATAAAATAAATAAATAAAATAAAAAGGGGTCTATATTACATGATCGAATGCTTAGATGAGCGAACACCTAAACATTGACCACATAATATCGAACTCAACAACACCGAACACTGCCAGGAAACGGAACTGTCGGCCACCAAAAAAAAAGAAAGTTTACAGCTAAACTAAGTGAGGGGCTGTGCCCCCATACCCCCCTAACTAAATATATCAACTCTAAGATCGCTCTACAGTGGAGAAAATGGCAAAACACAGCTTACCTAAGCATTCAACCATGTAATATAGACCCAATAAAAAATACATTAAAAATGAGGTCTTACCTCTGCCAATGAAAAATAATACTAAATAAGCTTTAAATAAAGACAAGCCAGACTGGATTAAGCAACAACAAGTCCTTGGAGATTTGCTATCCAACCAAGAACTACAGGGTGCTTATTCAAATAAGGAATAAGTTTGTCACTAGATGGGACAATGTTCGTGAGAAATATAGAACAGGCAGGAAAAGCAGAGGCAGGTTCTCCATGACAGGTAATAGGCAGGAAGCAGTTGGTTCTTAGGATAACTGAGGACCACCACCTACCCAAGTGAACAGATTCCTGACCTCAAGTTTTAGAGTGAGAGAGAGAGAAAGACAAGACATCAGGGAGCTACATGTGAACAATGAAAGCAACTTGAAAGGTGTCCCTGGAAAATGGACAGATAATAGGAGATTGTTGTTATGTCTTGAAAAACTAATAGAATGTCTCCTGTCTCTGTGGTAAAACAGCCTTCAAGGAAAAAGACTGATAACTGATATTTGTAATCACTGTTT